>NC_056597.1:12210378-12266724 GCF_018340385.1 Cyprinus carpio
TTCAACAGCAGGAGCGCTGTTGCTCCTTGACACCGTCAAATAATAATAAACATTTGTAGACTATACCATAGTCTACATACTGTAGGCTAGAAGAAATCTAAATTTCTGGTCAAATTTGGCACAACAAAAAATTACTGGATCCCCATATGGTAAAACAGTGTGCTAGTGTTGTCATTAAGATGCTCTTTTAAAACTTCTATCAGTATAAATTTTGTAATATGTTTAGAATATTTTAATCGTGATTGTAATTCACTTTGGATGAAAGCGTCCTCTCCAATTATTACCTAAATATAATGGGTAACTGTTCAACTTTTGCACGGTTCGGTTTTGTTTCACGATTTTAGAGCCGACTGTTTCAGTACCGTTGTAAGTGCTATGTTTTCTGGAAATACTATTATAAAAAATATATTTTTTTATTCATAATTATTAAGAATATTCTAACTACAAGCAAACAGCACAGATAATACAATAGAGAAAGATATTTAAATAAACTGACTTTCAGGTAGGTATAGCATAGTTTTTAGGCACAGAAATTGAATAAAGTAATCAAATCTAAAACAGCATTGCATTTTGAACTATAAATTAAAGATTATGCTTATAAAGTTACAAAATCTTTTCAATCAAGAGCCGTTGAGTGATATTCTTTGTTGTTGCTGTTCGAGTTAATTAAAGACTGTCACTTTAAAGAAGGCACTGATCCTTTTTCATAGTCGTATGAACAATCGCTGTTGTGTAATGTCTGAAGACCAGATGTTCACCATCAACAGAGAACATATATTAACTGAACACCCTGTTTGTGTTTACGTGGTAGTTAAGTAAACCATATTACAGTGCTTTGCAGATTTTAAGTTGAACAGTGGTCCAGCGCGTTCCGAACCGTGTGTGGAGAACCGAACGTTTTCGATTTTTTCAGTGAACCGTCTACCCCTATTATAGAATGTAATGTATGCTGACTGACTGCTCCATTACCTGGCGAACATGGCTGGGATTTGCAATCAACCTTCTGCGGTCTGTGCCAGGGCTTTTCGTCCTTTTTATACGTTCCCCTCTTTGCTCCTCCTTATGCTTTACGCTCCATTGTTTTTGCGCGGTTTTTTTCCCTAAGATGAAGCCTTCCTCTGGATAGAGCCTTAGCAGTGCTTAGCTGATGTTGGGTCATGTGGTGGGGTCATTTTCACTCCCGCGATCGTCCTGAATGATTCGTAGATGCAAAGTCTGATCCATTACTTCGCCGTTGCATACCAGCCGATTGCCGTCAGCCTGATCGACGGCACAGCGGCAGCCGGCAGGCCAAGAATGACCATCGGCCACCGGGGAAATGTCCCCGTTGCTCCCGATGGCCAGTCCGCCCCCTGCCTGACTCCAAAACAAGTGCACTTCCAAGGAGCCGATGACAAGACGACTGGGAGAGTGGTGAAGCAGGTAAGACTTCATCACAAACCCCATGTAATCTCCCTTCATCATGTACTTCACAGAGATCTATTTGCTAACTGACTAGATACAGGGAGGTGTCTGATATAGCTTTTAAATAATAATTAAATATAATTATAATATAGGTATTGTGGTATAATTAATTTATCATAATTTTGATAAAATACTAATTATTAGGATGCATCGATACTGGTAATCGATATCGTGCCCGATTACTGGAGCTCAATGTAACTCGTACTCGGAAAAAAAGATTTTTTTTTACTCTGATACCAGGCTTGAAACATGTTTTGTTTAGAAAAAGAACCACTTCTCTCTCTCTCTACAACAGAGGGATAATGGGGATAAAAAAGCAAGTCTCTTAATAATCTATGTTCCTAGTGGAATATTAAACGAAATATAGTAAACACCCCATTGCTTCTGGTGCTCGAGCTGATAAGAACAACGTGCCGTGATTGTAGCATGCGCGGGCAGAGTGTAAGCTGGTCAAGCACATCCGTTTAAAAACAGACCGTCATTTGGAAAGTTTGTAGTCAGTCAGGTAGTAAATGGCAAAGAAAGTCAAACAAGACAATGTCGCTTATCAACGTTAACTGACAGAGAGAGAGAGTACTTGTTGCTTGGCACTTGATAATCATATAAGTAAAACATAACTGTTCCCTTATTTATTAGGCATTCTTCATTTTTACAAAACTGATAATTGATTCTAAAACATTTTTTCATTAAGACATCAGTAGCTATATTACGACTATCAGTTAATACAAGCCTCATTCATAAAAATATAATAATAGATAATAAATATCGTGCCATATCCACTAATGACCAGTCCGATTCTCGACTATGACTACCTTATGATGGGAAAAACACTGATCTGTCCAACACTGAACTCACGTCTCTGAATCGGTGTATACAATTGGAACACTTTCAATATGGTCCATTTAGTAACCTAGAACTACATTATTAACAGTAACTATTAATAAACGCACTTCTACAGCCTTTATTATCTTTCTAAATGTTACTTTCACCATTTACTATAGCCTCATTATTTACCATAGGTGTATTTTTTACAAAACTCCAGTTTTTTTTGGAAATCGGCTCATTTTACAACTCCCCCACGACTTAACAGTTTAGTGTTTAACCGTGTCGAAACCATTCAGCCGATCTAATTGTTTTCTTCGTTTAATTTTCAGCTTCCAACTAGATTTCGTAGGTCCAGGGCATGCAGAGCCATAGACCTTTTGTCAAGTGGCAGGTGAGTTTTTTTTCCTTTCTGTTTGAAATGTTCATGCAAATGTTAAATATTTTCCTTTTTTAATGTTCAGTGTTTTTATTTTATTCATATGGCCCATAGTGTTTATTTATTGCTCTTTAGAATGTGGTAATAATCAGTTTTTTGCACAGCTCAAAGTAGTTAATTTTTTTGACTGTATTGTATCAATTTGCATTATTGTTCATTCATAGCAACCATCCTTGCGGAACGATTGAATGAACAGTAAACATGTGCTCTGTACCTTTACAAACTTGTAATGAACTAGCCTCGTTTTGTAGTTTTCTTCAGGTCCAAATTAACATTTAGCAACAGTAGAAATAAACAAATAATAGACTTTCACCCGCCATTAGAATTACAAACATAGAGATGTGCGTTAACTTTGGAATGGTATCTGGCATTTGTCCAATGTCCATTACCCTTTATTGTTGTACCTGTTTTTGGTCTTCCTGTTCCCAATATTTTTTAAATAAATAACGTTAACAATTTTCTTATTGTCTGCAGTTGATTGCAATGTTTTAGAATATGGGCAATTCCTGTAATGAGGACTAATATTAAAAACAGTGATACCGTTATTTAAATTGTACTGTGAGAAACTGGAATTTATGTGATTAACTGTGTAAGGATGAACGAACCGAGATACTTTGATCGGTCCTGGAAACAGACACTACAAAACATACACGGGATCTTCGAGACACCCCACAGAGTGGAGGTGCAGGGGTCCTCTTTCCCTCTGGCCATTTGTGTTCATTTTAAATCCCTTTCACCCATGCTTCCTTCTACTCAATCTGCTCAAAAATGAAGTACATGGAAATAATCAATGCAAGGTGAACTAACAGTCATGTCTGGTATTATTTGGAATTTGTCTTAGTTGCAACTGGTACAATGGTCTCAATCTTACAAAAGTAGATTAAAAGATAATACAGATCTAAGAGTTAAGAGATAGATAGATTTTTGCCTACTGTAATGGCGAGTGCCCCTTCACAGCGGTCCTCCATGTAAAATTACCTCCTGTTCCCCATTGAGTTGTAAAACCACCCAGGATTGGGACCTGAGTTAATGCAAATTTCAATTGTTAGTTCCTGTCTCCATCTCGGGGATGTTTGTCTTGGTCTGAGGTATTTAAACTGATTGCAGCAAAAGGATCAGGGGCCTTCTGTAGCCAGAATGAGCCCTACTTAGCATGAAGTGTGTCCGACACACTTCATACTTATGTATTTTTCTAAAAGTCGATGTATGCCATCTTTTATTCTTGCTTAGATTCACCTTTGAGAATTTGAATGTATTGATTTGTTTGAATATCTCGGAATTGGCAATTGGCATAAAAATACTACCTGACTGATAATAAAATTGTTACATTTGATTTACTTGAGTTTACTCTGAATGAAATTGTTTCCTCAAGTAGGATTTAAGTTAAAGCTATATTTCCGCAAATCTGCATCCAGGGTTTTAAGTGCATACTAAAACTCAGGCTAGATGGAGCATTAGGGACCACACTCGGTGAAGGTTTTAGATTTCTGGACTAACCGCCTTGTATTTAGTTACGTTGTACTCAGTTGCAGTAACCGCTGATTATTGTTTGAGCTTTATTTAGGTTGTAACATAGTTAATTTTAACTATCAGGTAGACAAAGAGTACTAGCATAACCCGCTGATTATTGTCTCAGCTTTAATTAAGTTTGAAGTTAGTTATATGACTGTCGGGGGGGGGCTAGGACAGATAGTGCTAGCATAACCTCTGATTATTGTGGTAGCTTGACACTTAAAATTGTACATGGGTTAACTGAGGGGGGGACTAAATGAAAATTACTATTTCAAAATATGGTAAGTATGGGGTACCTATTAAATAGTATTAGTCATCAACCCTGGACTACTGTTTAGACTGGCGAGTTTGTGATGTGGGGCACCACGTAGAAGAACGGCCGTCATGGGGCACCATGACGCAACATAGATTCCTAATGAACGGAGTAAAATATAAAAGTAGGGAGTTAGTTAACTAGAATAATCCAATGTCAGAATAATAATAATAAATAATTAGAGACAGACAATCAACCAATTTGCCTTTCAACCTAAATTCGAAGTCAATACTAAAAATGGAGTCAGATTAAATATTAAAATGGGAGTCAGATTAAATATTAAAATGGAGTCAGATTAGGAATTGGATTTAAATGAATAAACTTTGCGCGCTGAAAAGACCCGAACACGCAGGCAACCTTCAGCCAGCCACCGGATACCTTCCTTGGAAATACGCGTGCCTCTGGATTTGGTATCAACTGTTATCTCCTGTTTATAGTACTGTATTGCATACCCAATACATTAAAAAAAAACACAGTGCTCTAACTGCTTTTTGTATATAAATCAATTGAAATCACAGCTTTATTTTTTTTCATTCTTCAGTAGAAACAATCACTAGCTGTAAATACACCCTAAAATCAGTGGTTTTAATTGTTTTTTATTTTACAGGTGAATACACAGAAATACTGTTGTAATGGAAGTACACAGTACCCTTACTGTAAAACGTAGTCAGTTAAACTTAATGACAACAATTAGCCATAAAAGTAACACTGTAAATACAACGCTAAAAAATCACCAGTATTTAAGTGTGTTTTTTTCCACAGTGTTATACATAAAATACTGTAAATGGAAGTACACGTACCCTTACTTGTAAAAAGTATTCACAGTAACAAAAACTTACTGCCTAATTGTTGCCAGTAAGTTACTCGAAACATTTTACGGTAAAATTTTTTACAGTGTAGGTACTGTCTGTGCCATATATACCTGGGAAATCACAGTAGCCACTGGAATAGGGTTCATTCAAAAGACTAATTTTGTACAACCAGTAAAGGTTTTTTATCTGCTGAACTACGATGACATGACCTGACACGTTATGGTCAAAGCCAAAAGACTTACGAACTAACAGCAAATATGAATCTGAATTGAAGTTTAACATTTCGCATTGAACAGGTGCTTTATCCAAAGCATCCTTAAATTACAGAGAAAGCATAAGAAATTTGTCCACACAGCCTTTCACAACCAACAATATTCATGGTGAGCAAAGGTTTTATTAGAAAGCTACAACTGGGAATGCAGAAATACCTTGATTTTTGTCAGTAGCTATCCGTCTCCTCCAAGCGATCATCAGAAAGCTGACAATATGTCAAGTTGCCTTTAGTAAAGACGCATATGTCATCATTTGTGTTGATTTCATTTGTAGTTCTTCACAGGGAGATGTCTTGTCAGTGGCACCACCCAATTTAGCACTGCACAAATCCATCTGGACAGAAACAGAAGGTTAGAAAATCAGAAAAATAGACATTTTGCTATTACATCAGATCACCAATAATGGACCGGCCTATTTAAAAAGCACAGCAAGTGGCACATGTATGCTTTGAATGATATAACACACCTCTTTCTTGATTTTCTTTGCTAGTGTACATCTTCTCAGAAATCATTTGGACCAGGGGACAGCTCATCCACTTTCGTCCTGACAATCATTTTGTTTTAAAGAAAAAAAGGCAATTTTTTTTGCAATTTAAAAGTTAATTTATTTCATCTCAGAATTTGCGCAAATGTTGTGGCCAGCCATTTGTGAAGAAAGGTGTCTATGTCTAGGCTAATTATATGATCCACATACTGGGCCATGGCGCAAGTTGGAATATAAAATCAAGCTTGAGAGTTACATCAAGCCTGTTGTACTTGCCTAAAATGCAACTGGTGCTTTCTTGCAACTATGTATGTGATGTGCCACTTACACAATGACAAAAACATGGCACACAAACCCAACCCACTTATCATTATCTGACTCCTATCTCTAATGTAATGTAATGTATGTGAGTTTGTGCGGAACTCAATTTAGGGGGGGCAGTTTCCCTTTCACGATTCTCTGGCAGGATGATCTTTCGATGTCAAAGACGGATCATCTGTGTATTGGACTGTATCAGAGCTTAACGTAAACCAGGCCGCAAAAGAACTGGTGGAGAGGTTGGGATCACAGTTGCCTATTGCTGATCCCTTAGAAGTGTAGTGCCGCGCTCATCGTTTGAACTAAGTTTGGAAAATTCAGCAAAATGTGTTAAAAACATATTACAACACATACCAAATCTGTTATTTTGCTCAATCAGATTATGATATAGGTTTATTACTTTTAGCGATTCCCTTCACGCCAGTGGCCCATATTTACACCGCATTGATGATGTCCTTACTTATTTGCCGACCCTAACCCCTTCAATACTTCAGGTTCCAAGCCCATGATGTTCCTTGAAAATGAAGGGCATTTTTTTTTTTTTTCCAGTTCTATTCTGATGGAGAATCCTTTGAAGCTGCAAATCATGACCAAACAATTGTTGTGGAAACCAGTTTGAAGAAGAAATCCCTCATCACGATTAGCCAAAAACGCTTTACAACGCCCAAGTGTGGGTCAGACATTTCTGGGTCTTTTGTAAAAGACATGCAGCTATATGTGGCAAATACATACATTTTTTATGTGAAACTAACGACTAGAAACTAATGTCACCCATCAAGCTGTATTTAACTAGTGCTCTAGAGGTAAGATCCGTCCCAGAAAAGGCACTATCAACAAATTGAATTAATTAAAGCTGGACTTTCCTGCTCCAATTTCTCAAGCTACCAGGATCTTGACATGGTTTAACATCTGGAGTGACTCGGACCAGAATGTTGTTCCAGCTGATAACAATTATTAAATTTAGGTCTTTGTCTCTTTCTGTCTGTTTAAAAGAAAACAAGGTGTTTGTTATGTGGCACCCATGTGAGTCATATGGGGTCTATGTCTGGAATAGAATATCACCACTTTGCTTACTTGTAATGAACTTATAAACACTAATTTCCCATAAGAAGTAACAATACAAATTCCTGGACTTCTTTTTAGGTCATATAAGACCATATTTAGAGGGTTTATTTGTTTAAATGTTCATATTCCACAATTGTTATATAGCATCGTGTAGGCATACACAAATTTTGAAGAAACTTCAACTACAGTAAAAATCTACACTTGGAAAAAAAAAAAAACTTACCTCTTCTTTAATATTTTATATTTTGTGATAACAGCTAAATCGGTAAATATTTCTGTTTATTTTCCTAATAACACATTGGCTGATGCCATCATCATCCTGCACATAACCTAACTTAGATCTAAATAATCCACATGAGAACCAATTAATTTCCCCCTCAGGCTATGCACCCTGAACAATACGAACACATCTCCGATTGTACTCTGTAAATAGCTTGTTTTGCACCTTCATATTCTTATAATAATTAATAATTCTTTCAGAAAACGTTCATTATTGGATTTTTTTCTTCTATATTTTTCATTACCATGTTTATATTTTTATTTTATTTTATGGTCTATTTATCTTTATAATTTATTATTCTTATACAGTATATGTAAACTTGACCCCCAGTTCAAATGTCCTCCATGGGTTAAACCAGTTCTTGTGGAAAAAAATATGTAGGTCATATATAGCAGTTTTACAAACAGTTATAGAATAGCAATGTCTTCTCTGAATATATATGTGTGTAAGATATTTAAAAAAAAAAACATGGTTAGGAAAAGATATTCTCACCTGGATTTGGTGGTGGTGGTGATGATTAGCCATTGCACCGGTGTGTGACTCTGATGATCCCCCATTTTTTTTTTTTCTCTTCAGTAATCTCTATATCAGCTCTATCCTGGAAACACAGCTGATTTGTCTCAGCTGAAGCTTACTAAAATCAGACCCACAGCAGAACCGTTATATATATATGCATCTGTTTCAATTTCACTTTCATTTTTGCAAGCCTTATGTAACGTTTGCATGCATAATTAAAAATCACCTTTTACCCCACCCCAACATGATCTAGTTCTTTTTAGTTATCCAAGTTGTAGGTTACATATTGGCATGCATAGTATACACTCCCAAATGCACATTGGTGCAGACATTTTTTTACCCCCATTGCTTTGATGTCTCCATTAGGTGCGGAAAAATTTTTTTTAAATGACATACAGTGCCCTTTTTTTTTTTTTTTTTTTTTGCAACACAATATGTTGCAGCCTTATGCTAACATGCTCTACATTATTTTTTCCCTCTTCAGTCTACACTCCATACCCCAGAAATAAAAGTTTAAAACCAAACGAAATAGAGTCTTCCAACAAGCTAACATTGTCTGTTTGCGTGGGGTTCTGTTCAACTTAAAGTACACATTAAATCCCAGTTTGAAGTCCTTACATTCCTCGGAACAAGGATATGTCTGTATTGTTTTGTGTTCAGTCCCCTGCTTTAAAAACACCCCCACAGCATGGACATCAGGACATTCATAGCAGCTTTGGAGCAATTGAGATTGAGTTTGTTTGGCGGTACAGTCCTTGAAGTTAATAGAAAACCTTTCAGTTTCGTTAATTTGTACTAATACACACACACACCCACAACACACACACACACACACAACACCACACACACACAAACACACACACATTAACTGCAATTGAAACATAAATATTAAACATTAACACATCGTACTAAAATAATTGTGTGATTGTCTGCTGTTAGACCTATACAATCAAACAGCAGAAAAATCACAGTAAAAGTAATATTCTTAGTGTTACCTACTGTTTCTTTGTAATTTCTTTTTTAGTTCAATTTTAATAAAATTGCGAAAGTTAAATCTGTTTTGTTTGTTTGGTTGTGTGTGTTTGTTTTGTTGTATTTAGAATAAAGGTTGTAACCTAACAAAATGTGAAAAAAATGTGAAGGTTTGAAACTGTGTTAAATTTAACAATATTTACCAAATATACAATTTACCCTAAAAAAAATTACAACTCTAGAATTATGTAGGTGAACCACAAAAAGCTGCATTTAGCTGATATCAGAAAAAAACACAACTGCTTATCAAATAGTAGAAGACTAGAGTACATTTTCTGTAAACAGAAGCTGTTCAAAAGTTTACAAGATGAGGCTGCCTTTACTGTAAATAGGAAACTGAAAGGTGGATTTGATGGAAAGCAAAAATTTGTCTTGGACTAACACATTCCTGTCCCATGCCCGTTCATTTAAAATCCAGATGGGCTCACAAAATTAAAAAATAACATATTGACCTTTCATACTTGAGTTACAATTATACATATGTACTTTCGTATAACTTAAATATATTTGTGGCACACTATAAATAAATTAGCACTGACATAACCATATTAAATAACGGTTTATACAACGGAACCTGTTTGAAAGAGGACCGCAACTTCATAACCCCAATGGACATGTCAATGCTTGCACTCAGCCCAAAACTAGTGTTGTAAGGGATAAATGAAGCAGTCGCAGTTTCTTCAGCCAATGTTCAAATTTCTGTGGTCCAGTGTTCCACTGATGTCCTGTGTTATAAACTTGAGTTGACTGGTATGCTTGGGGTTGTTAGTTCAAAGGCATTTCTTAATGCAGTGCCATTATGTTATAAAGGGCTGAAATGTGTTGGTCGTTTCAGTGGCACAAAGTAGATGAATGAGATCACTGAAGAATGTGTTTGCTAGATTTTTATGGAACTCGGTCCCATATCTGGATCACTCTCGCCGGTTCCCACCGACTCTCGTCCCATGTTCCGTTTGCAGAGAGTCGAGCGCCGGTGTGTACACAACCAAGGGCGCTGACACTCCTAAAAACGATTAAAATTCCTCGTGATTAAAAACTATTGATATAAAGGAAATTCAGTCAAAGTAAAGTACGAGGGAAAAAGGATTACTGGATGCCGAGGAATAAAGCATCAGGAGGTTATCTCCGGACTAAGGTTACCTTAAACTGTTCCAGCTGAGAGTGAAATGGAAAAAGCGACGCGCGCGCCGATGTTGAATAAAGCTGATTAGCGTCTTGCATACGGTGCAAAAATTAAAAGAGAGAAATAAAGTGATAGTAATGAATATAACACTACAACCTCAGTTTGTGTACTAAAAATGAAGTCGGATTGAATGAAAAACTCGTTTGACGTGGGAGTCGGGCTGTTCGGTATTGCCCGGACAGATACAGATGGATGAACGCGGAAGCGTGTTTGTAAAAAGCTCTCCCAGAAAGCAAACAAAGAACCGAGAGGACAAACAATGAACAGCTGGAGCAGTTATAGCCGAAGGATTAACCTACGAGTATTCGGCAATCGACAAAGGATATGGGAAAAAAGGAAAAACCCACCGAATTTAAGGAGTCCCTCTTCAATGGGATATTTAAAGATAAATTGTCTTATAAGCTTTGAAGTGGAAATTGCGCACAGAGTGGGGACAGTTACAAAAATCATGGTTCGAGACCGATGATCGTCAGGATGCAGAGGTATGCGGCGAAAGAGGCTATTTTACAAATAGCAAAGCAAGGAAAAAGTTCTACATTCACAAGGGATGAAGGTGAAAAATCTTTCCGGATTTAACAGCAGAGAAGTGTCCAAGAGCGCAGTTTAAAGATCTGAGAATGAAACTACATCAAAGCAGGCGAGTAAAACATGGTTTGATTTATCGGCGACACTGATTATTAACATTGAATGGAGACCTAAAATTATTTCCCAGATCAGAAGTCGGGAGAAATCTACTACAATCGTAATGATTGGACCGAAAAAACTGTCTGGAAGCTAAGTAGACTAATGATTGAACTTGCGCACCAGAAACGAGTGCATCAGATGCAGGTATGATGAATCGAACTGAATTGTGAACTGCCTGATGTGGTATATATATACACTTGAGGAGCTGGGAATTTATTTATGGACACAAAACTTGAGGATATAATGTTACTGATTCCATTGCATTACATATTTTATGATGTATCTATAATGAAAGGTTAAAATTCAGGAATTCGAGGAAACCAATTGATTTAAATATAAAGACAGTGGAACTTAAAAATACAAGCTGTGCATTTTTATTTAAAGAATGTTAGTTTTGCCTAATTTGTTAGGTATTAAGTGTCAGATAAAACATTCTACAATTCATAGTAAGAAATTATACATAGTATGTATTAATAAGCTTAGAATTATGTTATGGAAGTCAAGTGGAGTTCAGCTCACTTATTGCAAACCTTGACAACTGGTGGCAATGCAAAATTGTTTGTCTGAATGTATGTGTATGAATGTGTATATGTGGGGTAATTGTATATAGGTGGGTTGTTTTGCTCCAATATAGAATCTAATTAGTAGTGCAGACAAAGAAATATGATTTCTAAACATGTTACATGAAAACTACCAAAGAAAGGTATCAAAGTTGCCCAATTAATATTAGGGCTGTCAAATGATTAATCACGATTACTCACATCCAAAATAAAAGTTTTGTTTACATAATATATGTATGTGTACAGGGTATATTATTATTTATATATAAATAGACACACATAAATTATATATTTAGAAAATATTTACACAGGTATAAAAAATTTCTATATTTATATTCTTATATTTTATATTATATATAAATATATTTAATATATAAACATAACATATTTTATATTTAAAAACATTTTCATGTACATATACATTTATGTATGTTATATATAATATATTATTATATTTTATATATAAACAAATCTTAAAATAAAACTAAATTGACAGCCCTAATTAATATATGCAGTCTTAGAAATAAAGTGAAGTGAGTTTAACAGAAATACTGCAACCAAACAATTGCCACATATTGCCAGTATCTGAAACTCATGTAGACTCTACACTCGCGATGCTGCAACTTTAATGATGATGGAATATAGCATTTTTTAGGAATGATAGGAATACAGATGGAGGAGGAGTTGCTATCTTATTCCAACATCATATACCAGTAGCTGTCCAAGTGTAAGCTCGCATCTGATGCGGCTGGAAAGAGTCACGACAGACCCACGTGGGAAGAGAGCTCTGCCAGGAAAAGTCTCAAAAACACACACACACAAATCCGAGGGTGATTCGTAGTAAATGACGATTTGTACATTCAGACACTCGTACATTTTAAACATTCAAAGGTTTTTAAGCACAGTTGTATATCTACGAATAGTTTTGCATTTGTGAAATGTATTTTATGAATATATAATTTTATTTTGCGCATGTGGAATTGCTTTTTGTGAATATTTTTTGTTTCACGCACGTGAATTTTTTTGTGGTACGTGAATTAGGTTTTCATGCATGTGTGAATCGTGTTTTTGCGTGAAGTATATTTGAGACTAATCTGCTTCCATACACGATCTGTTAAAATGTTTTTTTCTATTTTATTCTTGCATCAACATGTCCTTGTTCTTATCACAGCTCCCATAGAGAGAGAGAGAGAGAATCAAAGAATGCAAACCTGATACCGCGGTCCACCACAGGACGCGTCCGCAGATGAGTCCGGATATGGGACCATTCCATAAAATGCTACAAACACATTCTTCAGGGATCTCATTCATCACTTGGGCACTGCAAACAAGGCAACACATTTCAGCCCCTGGAGCCTCCAAGGATGACGGATCAGTTTCACGCGCACCGGGGTTCGTGTATGGAAATTATTATAATGTCAAAGGTCACATATGGACATAATAATTAAGTCAAAGGTCAAAATTCATCAATCATTCTGACGTTTGCTGGCGGGTATTAATCGAGCGGCAAACTCCCGCTCTCTCTCGTGAAGCCAACAAGGAAGTGACTGAAACTGCAATTCATCGACTGGCCGCTTGGGCCTGGCTGCAGAAGGGAGTCAGTCCCATAGACTCCCCATGTTAAATGCCCACCTTTAAAGCAGATAAAATAAAACAAACAAAAAAAAAAAACATGTTTGCAGCATGGTGCAAAAAATGATTGTGGTCTATATAGTAATTTTCCTTCATGACAACTGTGAGGGGGGGGGTGAATTTTTTATAACTCATCCATTTAAATTATATTAAGCCTTAAATTTCTACATAATTAAGGGCGTGGTCACTTGAGTGACAGGTGGATTGCCGCTGATGTCCACGCTGTCGAGCTAGGTGGGGCGTGGCTTCAGCAACCAGCTCCCGCCTTTTTGCCCATTTTCGATTGTCCGGGAGAGTCACGCGGTGACGTGCTGCCAAGATGGCGATGGCCCGCTCTGCACATTTTGAGCTTCAAAAACGCTCTTCAGGAGTCTACGGGTGACGTCACGGACACTACGTCCATGTTTTTATACAGTCAAGTCAAGTCTGCTTTATTGTCAATTCTTCCACATGTACAGTACATACATACAGAGAATCGAAATTGCGTTACTCTCAGACCCCCGGTGCATACAGATAACACTAATAGTAGAGCCTAAAAATCTAGATCAAATATAAAATATAAGCTAAAACTATACAATAAGGGAATGTAAAAAAAAGACATAATAGAAAAAAATTAAATAAAAATATGGTTAAATAAAAGCAGCGCAGGCACATGGCAGAGTGCAAACCAGTGAACAAACAGTGCAGATAAAAAGATTTTTAGTGCATAAAAAATAGCTTATTCAGTCTGATTAAATTGACAAAGGGCTCAAGAGCAGTTATTTTATTTAAACTGACTGATGAGGAGGTAGAATGACGTCAGTTCCATGGTGAATGAGGTGGTGAGCAGACCAATGCTGCACAAAGTGACTGGTGCATGACATCGTATGTTAGTGGAAGGACCTGGGGGGGGGGGGGGTGTTCATAGTTCAGTGGTGCCTGGGGCAGAAGAGGGACGGGGGGCAATTTCGGGAGCGAGTTCAGCTTCCTGACAGCCTGATGGATGAAGCTGTCCTTCAGTCTGCTGGTCCTGGCCTGGAGACTCCGCAGTCTCCTCCCTGATGGCAGCAGACTGAAGAAGTTGTGTGACGGGTGAGTGGGATCACCTGCAATGCAGAGGGCTTTGCGAGTGAGACGGGTTCCATAAATGTCCTGGAGGGAGGGGGGAGAGAGACACCAATGATCTTCTCAGCTGCTCTCACTATGCGTTGCAGAGTCTTCCGGCAGGACGCGTTGCAGGCGTCATACCACACAGTGATGCAGCTAGTCAGAATGCTCTCGATGGTGCCTCTGTAGAAGGTGTACATGATGGGGGGTGGGGCTCTGGCTCTCCTCAGTTTGCGGGGGAAAGTAGAGACGCTGCTGTGATTTCTTGGCCAGTGCTGCGGTGTTGTCGGTCCAGGAGAGGTCCTCTGTGATGTGCACACACCAGAAACTTGGTGCTGCTCACTCTCTCCACAGTCGCACCGTGATGGTCAGAGGGAACATGCTGAGTGTGCGCTCTCCTGAAGTCAACAACAATCTCCTTTGTTCTTCTCCACGTTCAGAGAGAGATTGTTGTCACTGCACCACCCGGCCAGGCGGCTCACCTCGCTCCTGTAGTTTGTCTCATCTCTGTTGCTAATGAGACCCACCACAGTCGTGTCATCCACAAACTTAATGAAGAGGTTGGAGTTGTGTGACGGTGTGCAGTCGTGTGTCAGCAGAGTGAAGAGGAGGGGGCTCAGCACACATCCTTGGGGGGCCCCAGTGTTCAGTGTGATGGTGCTGGATGTGTTGCTGCCGACACGTGCTGCCTGAGGTCTTCCAGTCAGAAAGTCCAACAGCCAGTTGCACAGCGAAGTGTTGAGCCCCAGTCGACCAGTTTGTGAATGAGCTGTTGAGGGATGATTGTGTTGAATTGCTGAACTGAAGTCTATGAACAGCATTCTGACGTATGAGTCTTTTTTCTCTAGATGTGTGAGTGCTGAGTGGAGGGTAGTTGAGATGGCATCATCGGTCGACCGGTTGGACCGATATGCAAACTGGAATGGGTCCAGGGAGGGGGGGAGGGCAGACTTGATGTGGTGCATGACTAGCCGTTCGAAGCACTTCATGAGGATGGGAGTAAGTGCAACAGGACGGTAGTCATTGAAGCAGGATGGAGATGGCTTCTTCGGGAATGGAATGATGGTGGTAGCTTTGAAGCATGTGGGAACAACAGCCTGACTAAGTGAGATGTTGAAAATGTCTGTGAAGACATCAGTGAGTTCTGCTGCACAGTCTCTCAGTACACGCCCAGGAATGTTGTCAGGACCCGGAGCTTTGTGTGCATTGATCCTGCTGAAGGATCTCCTCATGCTGTCCGGGGTCAGCATCATCACCTGGTCACTGGGAGGAGGTGGAGTCTTCTGTGCAGTGGAGCTGTTTTGTGCCTCAAAGCGAGCGAAGAAGGTGTTCAGCTCGTTCAGCAGAGAGATGTTGCTGTCACAGGTCCGCTGTGGGGGCTTGTAGTCCGTAATGGTCTGTATTCCCTGCCACAGGCTCCGAGTGTCTCTGCTGTCACTGAATTGATGGGCTATCCTCCTGGAGTACTGTCTCTTAGCCTCTCTGATGCCGCGGGAGAGGTTGGCCCTGGCTGTTCTCAGGCCCGCCTCATCTCCAGCTCTGAAGGCAGCGTTCCGCGTCTCCAGGAGTCTGTAGACCTCCCCTGTCATCCACGGCTTCTGGTTGGCCCGGACAGTGATGGTTTTTGTGACTGTTACATCCTCAATACACTTGGTGATGTAGGCAGTGACAGTCTCCGAGTACTCCTTGAGGTCAGCGGTGTTATTGTAAGTGGCAGCCTGCTTAAACATATTCCAGTCAGTTGTATCAAAGCAGTCTTGAACAGCGTCAGACGACCCTTCTGGCCACACTTGAATCTGTTTCTGAACTGGTTTGGCGACTTTAACAAGCGGTCTGTATGCAGGCATTAGCATGACAGTGATGTGGTCTGAGGCACCGAGGTGGGGGAGGGGGAGGGCTTTGTAAGCTCCTCTCTGTGTGGTGTAAATCAAAAGTCTAAAATGTTATTACCTCGTGTTGGAAAGTTAATGTGTTGGTGTATTTTTGGAAACACACTCTTTAAGTCAGCATGGTTGAAATCCCCAGCTATGATGAGAAAAGCATCGGGGTGTGCTGTCTGCTGCTCACTGATGTGCTGGTACAGTTCATTTAGTGCATCGTTCCTGTTGCTGTTGTTGTTGTTAGGGGGAATGTAAACCGAAACGAGCAGTATGGCAGTATATTCCCTCGGCAAATAGAACGGCCGGCACTTAATAATCATAAACTCCACCAGGGGTGAGCAGTGTTTGCAGATCACAACAGCATCGCGGCACCACGCGTCATTGATGTACACACAAAGCCCGCCGCCGCGGGTTTTTCCTCCCTCGACGCGAGCTCTGTCTGCTCGATAGCACGTCAGCTGGTCGAGCTGAATGGCGCAGTCCGGAACGCTGTCGCTGAGCCATGTTTCCGTGAATACAAACACACAACTGTCTCTTACAGTCCTTTGAGTTGAACGTAGTAATCGGGTGTAGTCCAGTTTATTGTCCAAAGAGTGTACGTTAGCCAGTACGATGGTGGGGATAGATGGCTTGTGTGGGTTAGCCGTTAGCCTAGCCCGGATACCTCCGCGCTTACCCCTCTTCTGCTTCCTCTCACGCCGCTGCGTGGCGCCTCCGCTGTGGGCGAGATGCAGTAGTGGGGGTCGGTGATGATGTAGGCCTCCGGAGCAGACCGAGGGCCCGCAGCTGTTCCGCGTGCGTGGAGTTTAACTCTAAAAATGCGGCTCTGCCGACATCCAGCAGAAACTCACGACTGTATGCGCGCTTAAAGACAGATAGACGCGATAACGACGTACAAAAACACTACGACTCACAAGACAAAAAACACGAAAACACCGTTCTGTCGGGACAGAGAGAAGCCGTTGCGTGTGGACGCGCCGCCATCTTGGTTCAGTCTATGGTATCACTACTATAGTATGACCTCAGTTTGTTATTAGTATAATATTAATGTGTGTATGTTCAACACTCTTATAGTGTAATTTAATTGCAATTGTAATGTACCCAAAATACATTTAAAGTTTATGCTGAATGAATTCTGCATTTCAAAAATTAAATAAAAGAGTGGATATTTAAAATGTACTTAAGTACACTTGGAATAGTTCCACTTTAGCAAAAACAAGTATATTTAAGGCATGTGTTAATCATTCTCAGGGCCGGACTTACCATTGGGCTTGATTTGTTCGTTATTATACGCCATTCAGAATTCATCAATTATAAGCCGCATTTCCACTGCGCACGCAAAGCAGTGTTGCCATGTCAGCGGTTTTCCCAGGGAATTGGGCTACTTTAACACTGTTTCCGTGGATTGTTTTTCATGTCTGCGGGTTTAAGCGACCACAAGAACGTGATATTTAGTCCCTAAAATGCGATTTTTATCGGGGGACCCCTCGAAACGCGATTGTGCTAGTTTAGGCTAGTCTTGAGTACCAATTGGGCGGGTTTTGTCGTGAAAACCTGGCAACCATGCGACGCGAGATCTAAACGGGCAAGCCGAGGCTACTACAGCTTACAACTACGACCTTCGAGTTCACAATCAAAAAGCATTAACTGGTATTTATGATTATTTCACATAGAAGGACACTGAATCGCGTTTGCACCAATTGGTTTATGGCTACTTCAGCTCCATTAAGCCTTTAGCCCCGAAGAGCGCACATTTATAAAGATAATCATAAATTCTCAAATGTTCACACCTAATTTCTTTACAGAGGGTGATTTTATATTAATATATTAATGTTCCACTAAATTATGCGATCATCTGATGAGTTTTGAAGCCGATTTTGGCGCTCTTTCTTGTCTTACTACCATTACACATAGTGGGGAAGATGTCATTAAAATGATTTTAAATAAAAATGGCTATTTAATAAGTTTCTGTTTTTATAACATAGCCATGCCTATGATATAGGGAATTAGCCTATCACACAAACAGCCTTTATATATATATATATATATATATATATATATATATATATATATATATATATATCTGCAAGATCGCAAATGTACAGTAAACAACAACTTACAGAATTCCGTTTTGCTATGTCAGAAAGAAAATAGAACACACAGCAAAACCGCTGCGTCTCCAAACAAGTGTTTTGTTCCTCAGGGTTACACGGACCAGTAATACAGAACAAAAGTAGTCGTTTGCAAAGTTAAATGAATCAGCTTTTTAAAACGAATTGGTTGATTCAACTCAATCTTTAAGACAGTCACTTGCTGCCACCTACTGGTGGTTGTAGTTTCATATTTAAATAAAAGTAGCTTATTTTATATTTTTATACATTAAAATGTTATATTTAAACTTAACATTTATGCACAATCCATCTATGAATTTTGTTGATAGTGATTTAATTTGATTGTTAATAGCCAGGATGTCTTTTTTATCGATTGAATTTATTGATTAAAATAGAACCTGACATAAGAGGACACAGGACACTTTTATAATACTAATAAGCCAACATCTTTTTTTTTTTTTTTTTTTTTTTTTTTTTTTTTTGCTCAAAGTTATTTCAGTGTTTTGATCTCTCAACTGGGAGAACAGATCCTGTTTATTATATTATAATTAATATTTAATATTACATTTAAACTTTGACTATAGCCTAGACATATTAATTGCATATTAATTGTACTGTTTATAAACCTCAAAGCATGTTTGTGCATTTTGTGTTACTCCATAATGATGTTCTATTTGAGGGCATTTGTAGTGTAGGTATAGGGCCCAAACATAACCTCCCCACTAAGTCCTGCCCTGATCATTCTCATTTGAAAATTGCTGAGATATCTAAAACAAAGGCAAAGTAAAAAACGCTTTCGGCCAACATAACAATCACAGGAAATCATAATGCTAGAGCAGGCAGCCCAGGGTGTTTTTACAGGATGTGTTTTGTGTTTGAAGACAAACATAAACATTCTTAATAAGTCAGCACAGCAGTTTGTAGCAAAAGCACGTGGAATAAAATTCCTTGTGTCTCCTTCCAATGTTTTAAAAATGTAGGCTACATACCATGTCCAAACTGGTACATGCTGCCATCAAATGTTTTCTTCACAGTGTCAAATCCGAATATTCATCTTATTACCAGTGCTTTTTTACATTTCACCTTACTTGTAGCGCTGCTGACCTCTGGTTGTTGTCCATTTTTAATCTTTATTATTTCACTTATGTTTATTCACAAAATGTAAAAAGTAATATGATATGGGTGGTTCGCAAAAAAATAAAAATTATATTATATTAATATTATATATATATATATATATATATATATATATATATATATATATATATATATATATATATATATATATATAATATATATATATATTTAAAACAAAATGGGTTCAAATAAAGTACAATATGAAAATTATGCAATGACTGGCAAATTTAAATAAGCACTTAAAGTCCTAGAAATTTCAGTGCATAGATATTTTAACAGGGAAAAAATAATGTAATTTCAACAAATTACAAATTGTTTTATTGCAGTTATAATAATCATATTGCAATCTTATTACTTGTTTGCATGAAAAATAATGCTTATATTTTAAGGATTTTTTTTTCAACACAAATTACAGGTATATGGCATCTAGTTTAGAACTTGTTTATATAATATATAATAAATACAGTTTATAATGGCTATTTTTTTTTTCAATAAATAATAATTTATAATATTTGCGTACCCAGGTTTGAAATTGTTTAATTTTTATGTTCGTTCTATTAATTTATTTGTACTATTTACACACTGTTTAAGTTTTTATTTTTATTTTTTTGTTTGAGTTTGTAGGTTTCTAGGTAGAGAAAAGGAATAATCAAATGTGAAATAGCACTGCATAGTCTTCACTGTAAAAATTAAATATACAGTCAAACCAAAATTTATTCAGACACCTTCAACATTTCTCACATTATCACAGTTTATTTGCTATAGTTTAAAAATGGTAATAAAATATGACAAGAACTCGAGTTAAACTGTCATAACAAATGAATCTTGATAATGTCAGATAACTTTGATAGAAAGGTATGTAATGGATTACAATCAACCAAAAAATTAGACAACTGTTAGTATGACAATATTAACACAACTATCAATACTTTGTTGACCAATTACCAAGCAATGTTTAATTTTGTTCAGTTTGTGGTGTAAAAAGGTCGCATTAGCAATTAAAGAAAAAAAAAAACACTTAAGCAAAACATGGTCAGGTTAAAGTGTCTGAATAATTTTTGGTCCCTAATTTTTTATTAATTTTACTGGTAGTCCACTGTATGAGGAATTTGAGGGTTTAATATGTCACAGTTGACTTTATTTTGCTATACTTACTTACATAAATGCACTATTGTGTCCTGTTGAATGGGATTGTTTCAAGATGATGAAAACAAATAAAATACAACAACAATGGAGAGTTGTTGTTCTAATATTTCATGGCTGGTTGACATATTCTTGCTTGGCCAAACTTACCTGATGTAGTTTCTATCGATTGTGATTCTCCCATTGTTTATCGTACTTTTTTATTTGCATGACAAAGGACCAATGTTATGTAAATTCAACAGAGGCAATAACTACTGTATAAGACAAATTGCTAAGAACTGCATATTATAAACTCAAAAGTTTAATAACATTCCTTAATATGATTCAAACCAAAATATAAATGGCAATTTAAAAAAACTGTGATTATATTCATAATTTATTTCCACATATTCGCAATGCTTTTTACATGGAAGAGATCTTTGATGATTTTTTTTTTTTCACCAGGGTCAGACAAACACATTTGCCATCTGAAGGTTTACACAAAATAACGACTGATTATTACACAGTTTCACACTGTAAAAGATTTCATATTCCAACATCTATTTCTATTGACTTTGCAGGGTCATAATCAAGGACAACATTGTCATGATTGTCGGAAAATGTTCAGTTCTCTTGTATCCCAGGTGGCTGGTTTTAAATATCACTTATAAAGCTAAAATTAATAACATGGTGCATGGATAAAAATATTGCTCTGTAGTCGTATACATCTTGTGATGACATAGTCTTATATTATCTGATTTTATCCACTTGTATAGAATATGCAACTTCTGTCAGCAAGCCTTTTTTGTTTGCATGACAAAACAGGAATAATTGCACTGTCCAAGAGATTAACACACACTCAGCCCTTACAACAAAAAAAGTACTGTGGTGGTCCTATGGTATCAGATGGTAATACAACAGTACTGTATGATTACTTTATACATGTACTGTAGAATTAACATGGTCATCCAAGCTACTTCAAATGGTACCATGTCCAAAAACATGGCACATTTTTTGTAAGAGAAGACAAACATACAGTCTCTTTCCCAAAACTATAAACATACACTTCCTAATTCTCTCACTCTCAAACTGACCTCCCCTCCTACCACACAAACAAACACACATAAACACTTATTAGAGCACATTAGGAATGAGCAGGTGTCTGTAGCATTCCATATTGATGCATTCCATACTCTAGACTATCAATGATATCTATAACTTATATGTCATATATACACTACTCTTTCCAGCATCTTATTCTGAATTCTGTCTATATCTATGTATTATACCTTGGGCAGGGTGGGATTTGTCAATGCAAGAACTACACTACACAGTCAAACATTCACACACACTGACGACAACAACAACAACAACAACAACAACAACAACAGCAACAACAATAATAACATACATAAAGATTACAATATACCTTTTCAAGTCCAAAGCTTTTCTTCATTATGCTTCAAGGGACCAAATAGTCCAAAAATGTCTAAATATCTTCAGGATAATAAATGGGGTTGTGCTCTTCATATAGTTAGTCCAAACCAAGTGTTTAGTAAACTTTCCAGCTGAAGACCACAAGGTGAAATTTAAAGTTCCCCTTTACAATGTGGACAAGCTCTCAGCAGAGATGTGGAAAAGAACAACACAGCTTCCTAACATCATAAAAGAGAAAATGACTTACCTTACTGCTCTTACCACTGCCATCAAGAGAAATATATTTATCGATATTCAACTCTCACCCGACGTGTAGTACACACATATACACACACATACATATTAGCATTTCTCTGCTTAAATAATATCTAGAAAGCTTGTCACATAGTCTCTCTTAATTTTGTGCTTATATCTGGAAGCAGCATGACAGCAGGTCAGGATACATACTTGCAATACCTACTCTGGCCACTAGAGGAAAGGCTGGGGGAGAATGAAAGGGATTTGAGAAAAACATTAGTCAACAATTAGGCTTTTTCTTAGAGATGCTCAGTTGTAGTTTGACTTTTAAACATGTCGCAATGGAAGAGATTCATTTGCCCTATTGAGTTTCCAATCCTGCTGAGATGGCATCCTGGTGGTCCTCACTGAGAAACATCAAGAAGCTTAAGTGTGTCACACTCCCTGTGGAATCTGGTATACCTTTGGGTTTTTAATCTAACATGGCCTCCAACTGATCCGCAAGATCATCAAACATGCTGCCAATGTCATCGAGAATGTTGACTGTGCTCTTGTTGTCCACAATGGAGCTGAAGAGGAAAAGAAAGAGAAACTAGAGTAGACAGAATGGAAGATATTTCAACAAGTACTATCATCAGAAGAAAGATGATTTGAAGACAATGATTTGTTAAGTGTTTGTACCTGTCATCCTTCTTAATCTTTTCCTCTACTACTTCCAGAGCAGCAGCCAGGGATGCACTGGTCTCCTCCAGTCTGAGTTGTACCATGTCCCCTGAAGCAGATCCCCCTGTTTCAGCAACCTTCAGTAACCCTTGGCTTTCCACCTCTGTCTTTCCTTCTCCATCTTGTGGTTCACCCTCTACTTGTGTCTGTCTAGCTACACCTACCTTCCTCATTTTCATTACTACTGGCCCTGCTCCTTCCCCTGTATCTGAAATCAGGCCTTGTTCACCTTGAAACATTTGATCCATCTTGATCAGACCTGTCCTTTCCATTCTAGCAATTCCAACTTCCTCTACTCTTTCATCCCTTCTACCGTCATCTTCCTCTCTTTGTTTCTCTACTTCTCTTAGCTTGCTTTGCACATCCACTCCAGGCAGTTCTACTTCCAGAGGGCTTGGGATGTCCACTGAGAGACCAGCCATGGAAGACCTCGGGGGCTTCACTGGAGCTGATCCTGAACCTGGTGTAGAAGGTGTTTGTGGGGTTTGAGGTGTCTGAGGAGTCTGTGGGCTCTGAGCTGGAGACGTTGCTGAACGTGGGGAAAGCATGCTCCCATCCACTGGTTTTGGGGTGACTGGACTCATAGTCTGTGGAGGATGCTCCAGTTGCTCAGATGGAGCTTGGCTGAAGGAGGCACTGGATGGGCTGAGAACATCTGCCTGAAGAGAGCCAGGAGTTCCGATTGTATGGATTAGTTTGATTTTTACCGGTTTGGGCAGTGTAGGAGGCGGACTCGGCTTGGGAGATACTGGAGGTGGGACTTTCTTAACCTCCACTATATAAAAACAAAACAAACAAAAGAAACATAATATAAAACTTGTCCAAATCATTTCATAAGTCTTTTTACTACATTAACCATAAATCAGAAAAGCGTCTATTGCTATCTGGCTATTTAAATGTGAGATACAAGCTAAGCAGAGATCTTGTTTCCTTGAGCAACTGTGAAGAAATACCCATGAACTTCAAATTACTTGCTAGTTTGCTACAGACTGACCAGTTTGCAAGACAGAGTGAGTAAAAAATGAGAAAATTAATAATCTATTAGATTGCATTGTTACCTGGACTATGTTGACCTTCGGGTCCAGGTAAGGGAACCCTCCTTGTAGGAGTTGGGAGATCTGGTTTTCGAAGGGCCATTGCTGGTTTAGGTGAAACTGGGGGTTTTAGTATTTGTCTGGGAAGAGAGCCAAAGCCATCATGATGCAGTTCTTCCTCCCTACCACCATCTCCAACACAAGCTTCTGATACAGGCCTTCTCCGAAAGTTCTCTGGCCCATTTCCATCAGTGCCATTACTTTGTGGTGGAGCCAATGCTTTGGGTCTTCGCTTTATAGTACTTGTGTCTGTCCAGTTAAAATGTTCACCATCTGAGTGATGTGGTTGTCGTGGTCTTCTCAAAGTTGCTGTGGCATCCATCCGTGACCACTCTTCTTGTGGCAGAGATGAAACTTCCGATTCCAAATGAGTGATCATGGAACGTGGACGTGGTTCAGGGGCCTGTTTTTAACTGGTTGGGTTTCATGAGGTGCTGGTCTATGATGTGTGGAGTCCTGCATGACTCGGTTCATCTCTTCCTCTCGTTCACCATCATCAGGCTGCTTATGTGAGTCATAAAATTCGCTGATTGTGTGGCGGAGACTATCTGCGTCAGAATTAAGAACTTCACGGTTCTGCCGCAGGAGGTTATGGCTTGCCTGGGGAACAGGTAAAACATCAAAACCATTTGTCTATCCAGTTACATGGTGCATGCATCAGAAAAAAATATGAAAGCTCATGTATTTCTATACAGTACTTGTGAATTTGTGAATTTATTTTAACTGCATTGTAAGATCTTTTTTTTTCATTAAAACAAGAACTGGATCACTGAGCATTAGCTATGGTATATTAAAACAATGCCTAAAACTGTTTAATTACCTGCAGATAACCACTTTCTTTACCACTGCATCCAAGATTGGTCATGTCAAGCATGGCAGCAATGTCTCTTATGCTGCCCCCAGATGAAGTTTTTTCTGAGGCAATGCCACAGTCACTACGTCTGCGCTCCCTGTATGTCACACTGAGCAGCAAATTGTTAGCACTATTTTCACTAGACCTTGCATCATCTGCTGCAGCCTCGTCAGCCAGGTTACCAGTGGAAATGGAAGAGCATGAACGTTTTGGTGGAGTTGGAGGACGAGTCCGTCTGCGCGGCCGAGCTGTAGCGAATGACTGACTGCGATTGACACTGCTGATGTCAAGAGTTTCACTAGAGGCTCTCGAAGAGCATAGGGTGTAACCCTATGTCCACCTAGTGTGGCGTATTTCACAGAGGAGTCTGGCATGGGTAAGTCATGCTCATACTATACTATGAATATAGTAATCAATCATCGTTGTAATACATCAAGGTACTATGGTATTTTAATCTGATACTATGATGGCGCCAACTTACTAACACATCAACAGCTGAGTTAGTTTAACTTAATAAAGCTGGACTTTCCTCCTCCAATTTGTCCAGCTACCAGGATCTTGATGTCCTTTACATCTGGATGACTCGTAGAGAAGTTTTCCAACTTTTCTTTTAGGACTTCATTTTGTTTGTCAAAACAAAAACTAAATTCTGTGCACAGTGAAAGCCGTTTTGTCATATGTGGCACAATGTCTTTTATTGGTTGTATTTGGAAAAACATATTACTGTAAGCTTACTTAAGAAGTAACAATAAAATTATGCATTTCTTTTGTGATTTTAGGTAATTTGGACCTTATTTAAATGTTATTTGTTTAATTTTATCAATTTCACCATAATTGGAAACTTTTAGAACTTCACCATAGTTAAAATCTATATTTCTATAATTTGAAACAAAGAAAATCTTGATTTTTTAGATTTGTTATGTAGTATGTGGCACAAAGAAATCTTATCGGCTATATTTGGAATATTTCTACAATACACTTACTTTTTAATGAAATGATATAACACTAATTCCCCTTATAAAATATAACACTAAAAGTATGCACTTCTTTTGTGATTTTAGGTCAGTTAATCATTAATGTGTACATTTCTCTATTTTACCATTGTTCGTAAGCAAATACATAAACTTTTGGAACTACTGTAGAAAATGTACAATTCTATAAGATGAAACAAAAAAAATATGAGAATTTATATTTTGACTAGAATGCAGCCATCTGTTGAAAAAGGAAAACATAACTTCATGTCAGGTCAAAATCCTTTTATGACAATAATGTCCAGATGGCTGAAGTGTTCTATGCATCCACCCAATGTGCAATCTAGACTGTGTGTTTAGAAAATATATTTTTTATTATTCATTTAGACATTGTCCAGCTTTTATTTAAAATAGTTTAATATATATCATTTTGAAGAATTTTTGTGTTGTAAAGTATTTTTTAAAGTAATTTCTAAATCTCTCTATTTGTGTAAGAGTGTGCTCTGCATTAACAGGCTTTCCCATTTATTTCTTCAGTCTCAAACAGCCAAATGTGACTTTTTAATGACCACTAGACTCATCAAATAAAGTCCGGTTTTGTTTTTGCTTGTTTCTTGAGATTCCATATCTAAAAAACCATTTAGATTGAGGAAACCATGTTATGTAAGTGTAACCCCCCACCCGGGTTCTAACCGCCACACCTCGTTGTTGTTCCACCCGGGTCTCCGGCATGGGAGGCAGACGCACTAACAAGGAGGCTAAAGACTGCAGTCACTTTAATTTTTGCAAGCTCACATGCATAATTAAAAAAATAGGTAGGTTAATCCAATTTAGCAGGCAGAGGCAAACAAATGATGTGCGGTTTGCGAACGAATCAATCTTTTGACCTGGTTCTTTGTAGTGAACTGGATGAAACAGTTCAGCAAATCGGACGGAACCTTCTGAAACAGTTTACGGCTCATCCAGCACAAGCCTCTTGTCTTCTAGTATCTTTACTTTAAGAAGCAGTGAAGAAACTTTGTTTAAAAACCTTTTGCGATTGGATTTTTTTTTTTCTGCCAGAACCACTACATCAGTTTAATATAACCAACATTCAAAAGCCTTCTTGTGTCATGTGAAAAGAAAATCATACAACAGACACCATAGGTTTTGTTCAGGTTGGAGTAGCACTTTAAAGGGATTCATAATAATAATAATAATACAAATTAATACATAAATTAATACAGTGAATGCAAATACATTTTCAGCTTGGAACCTTTATTTTAAAAATATCTTTTTCTTCATCTCAGACATCTTAATTTGCAGTTGACCCATATGCTGCTGTTTTAGCCACTGTTTGAGTATTATTGTGGGCTACTAGTCTGTGCCATATATACTTGGGAAATCACAGTAGCCACTGGAATAGAGGTTCATTAAAAGACTCATTTTGCAACAGTGAAGTATATCTGCTGAAATAAGATGCACATGCTGGTCAAAGCCAAAGACTTCGATACTCATAGCTTAATTCTGAATCCTGAATTTAAGTTTACATTTATGCATTTAGCAGGTGCTTTTACCCAAAGCATCTTACATTAGAGAAACATAAGCAATTTGTCACACAGCCTACAATATTCATGGTGAGCAAAGAAAGGTTTATTAGAAAGCTATACTGGGAAATGCAGAAATGATTTTTGTCAGTAGCTATCAGTATCCTCCAATCTATCATCAGCAAGCTGAACAATCTGTTCAAGAGCCTTTAGTATCAGAACGTCAATGTCATCATCTGTGTTGACCTCATTGTGGTAGTTCTTCACAGGGAATATGTTTGTCAGTGGCACACCCAATGTAGCACTGCACAACTCCATCTGGACAGAAACAGAATGTGAGAAAATAAGAAAAATAGACATGGCTATCAATCACATCATCCATGGGCTATTATGTAAAGTCACAGCAAGTGTCACATGTATGTCTTTGAATGATATCACACACCTTCTCCTTGATTTTCTTGCTAGTGTACATCTTCCTCAGATCATTTTGGACCAGCGGACATGCTTCATCCACTTTAGTCATGACAATTACTTTAGGAATCCCTACAGGAAATGTAGAGGCAATGTAAAGGTTAAATATTTTTCTCAAAATTGAGCAAATGTATGGCAGCATTTGTTGAAAGGTGTATATATCTAGGCTACATAAATGATCCACATACTGGGCCATGGGCAATGTAAATAATCAAGCTTGAGAGTTACATCATTTTTGTACTTGCCATTAAAATGCAACTTGTTCTTTTCTTGCAACTTGTATGTGATGTTGTCCACTTACACAATGACAAAACATGTCACACAAACCCAACCCACTATCATTATACTGACTCCTCTCTCTAATGTAATGTAATGTATATGAGTTCATGACTGAAAATCATTTAGGGGGGCAGTTTTACCCTTGTCACTGATTCTTTGACGGATGATCTTCAGCTTGTCAATAAGACGATCATCTATGTATTGGAATATATCTGACGGTATGACGTAAACCAGGCAGAAACACTGGTCGGAGAGCTTGGGGTCACAGGTGTATTGCTGATCCTTATAAGTGAGTGCCTGCCTTTCGTTGAACTAAGTTTGGAAATTCAGCAAAATGTGTTAAACATCAGATATATTACACATACAAATCTGTTATTTGATCAATTAATGAATAGGTTTATTACTTTATAGCCGTCCGTCACGTGGCCAAACACAGCATTGATGATGTCTTCTGTTTGCGACCCTGCCAATGCTTCAGGTGCCAAGCCCATGGTGTCCTTGAAGATGAAGGGCAATATTTTTTTCTCACTTCTGATGGAGAATCCTTTGAGCTGCAAATCATGACCAAACATATTTGTGAACAGCTTTGAAGAAATCCTCATACGATTAGCCAAAATGCTTACAACGCCCAAGTGTGGGTCAACTGGACATTTCTGGGTCTTTTGTAAAAGATGTGCAGTTATAGGTGGCAAATACTTACGTTTTTAAAATAAAACCAGAATCTGTAACTAGTGCTCTAGAGGAGATCCGTCCCTGAAAGGCGCTATTGACTGAATTAATAAAGCTGGACTTTCCTGCTCCAGTTGGTCCAGCTACCAGAATCTTGATGTCCTTTACATCTGGATGACTCGGACAGAAGTTTTCCAGCTTTTCTTTTAGGTATTTTTTCTGCTTTTAAAAGAAAATGCAGATGTTTTGTTATGTGGCACAATTGAGTCATATTGGCTATGTCTGGAATAGAATATCACCATACTTTTGCTTCCTTTAATGAAATTATATAACACTAATTTCCCATAGAAGTAGATAATAAGAAGTAACAATAAAATTCTGCACTTCTCTTTAGGTCATTACACCTTATTTAGATCTTATTTGTTTAAATATTCATATTCCACAATTGTAATGCGCATTGTGTAGGCATATGCAAATTTTGGAACTTCACTACAGTAAAAAAAAAAAAAAAAAAAAAAAAAAAAAAAAAAAAATGATTTTGGCATACCCAAAATCTCAAAAAATTAGCATATCATGAAAAGGTTCTCTAAACGAGCTATTAACCTAATCATCTGAATCAACTAATTAACTCTAAACACCTGCAAAAGATTCCAGAGGCTTTTAAAAACTCCCAGCCTGGTTCATTACTCAAAACCGCAATCATGGGTAAGACTGGCCGACCTGACTGCTGTCCAGAAGGCCATCATTGACACCCTCAAGCGAGAGGGTAAGACACAGAAAGAAATTTCTGAACGAATAGGCTGTTCCCAGAGTGCTGTATCAAGGCACCTCAGTGGGAAGTCTGTGGGAAGGAAAAAGTGTGGCAAAAAACGCTGCACAACAAGAAGCGGTGACCGGACCCTGAGGAAGATTGTGGAGAAGGACCGATTCCAGACCTGGGGGACCTGCGGAAGCAGTGGACTGAGTCTGGAGTAGAAACATCCAGAGCCCACCGTGCACAGGCGTGTGCTTTTGAAACCAGAAACAGCGGCAGAAGCGCCTGACCTGGGCTACAGAGAAGCAGCACTGGACTGTTGCTCAGTGGTCCAAAGTACTTTTTTCGGATGAAAGCAAATTTTGCATGTCATTTCGGAAATCAAGGTGCCAGAGTCTGGAGGAAGACTGGGGAGAAGGAAATGCCAAAATGCCTAAAGTCCAGTGTCAAGTACCCAAAGTCAGTGATGGTATGGGGTGCCATGTCAGCTGCTGGTGTTTGGTCCACTGTGTTTTATCAAGGGCAGGGTCAATGCAGCTAGCTATCAGGAGATTTTGGAGCACTTCATGCTTCCATCTGCTGAAAAGCTTTATGGAGATGAAGATTTAGTTTTTTCAGCAGGACCTGGCACCTGCTCACAGTGCCAAAACCACTGGTAAATGGTTTACTGACCATGGTATTACTGTGCTCAATTGGCCTGCCAACTCTCCTGACCTGAACCCCATAGAGAATCTGTGGGATATTGTGAAGAGAAAGTTGAGAGACGCAAGACCCAACACTCTGGATGAGCTTAAGGCCGCTATCGAAGCATCCTGGGCCTCCATAACACCTCAGCAGTGCCACAGGCTGATTGCCTCCATGCCACGCCGCATTGAAGCAGTCATTTCTGCAAAAGGATTCCCGACCAAGTATTGAGTGCATAACTGAACATAATTATTTGAAGGTTGACTTTTTTTTTGTATTAAAAACACTTTTCTTTTATTGGTCGGATGAAATATGCTAATTTTTTGAGATAGGAATCTTGGGTTTTCATGAGCTGTATGCCAAAATCATCATCATTAAAAAAACAAAAAGACCTGAAATATTTCACTTGGTGTGCGATGAATCTAAAATATATGAAAGTTAAATTTTTATCATTACATTATGGAAAATAATGAACTTTTTCACAATATGCTAATTTTTTGAGAAGGACCTGTATATATATATATATATATATATATATATATATATATATATATATATTAGGTTTGCCCAATTTAAAGCATGAGTGAGAGAGAGAGAGAGAGAGAGAGAGAGAGAGAGTAGTAAATTGTAATTATTAAACCTTACTTTAAAAAGCATGCAAACCCATTGCCTTGAAAAAAACAAAACAAAACAAAACAAAAAAACCAAGTAAAGTGAATTAGCAATACTAATTTGTATTAACCAAGGTTTATTTACTGTTGTAAACTTACATACAAGTTCTGGTAACTCAGAATTACTATATTCAACAACGGAATGATTAACTGCAATACACTATGTGCGTATTTCAAACACCTCATTTACGTTTAGCTAACACTTAACATTTGCAACTTGGAATTTCATAGCTGCTGTAACAGCAATATAATTTACTTGCTAAAGTATCTGATTTAGGGTATACTTCTTGTAAACAGTGGAGGTAGCAGTATAGGATGAGTTTAAGTAAGGCACTGGGTTTGCTGCACAAGTTGCCAATGTTTATTTATTTATTTATTTTGTTCCCTGTCCCAAGTCAAACATCCCACTGTGTTTCTAACAGTATTTGGTTAATCAAAATGTAGCACATGGCAATCCAGAAGCAAATGGTTGAGGTAGATTCTGGGGACTGTTCTTTGCAGTACTGCAAAGTAGCATCTTTATTTGACCCTCTAACTTTAGCACTCACTATTCTAATTAAAAAAAAAAAAAAAAAAAACACTAGCTTTCTAATCTTTTTGTATTGTATCTGTTTTCTTTTAATTTATTATACAATTAACAAAAGCAAAAAAAGACCTCTAACACTAGCTTGCTCTATTCTTTTTCTATTCTATCTGTTTTTTTTAATTTATTATATTATTTAAAAGTCCTCACTGTGTGTACTGCGTTAAGCTAACTGAGACTTGTTTATCATTGCTATTTTGTTGATTTTGATTGCTTCCATTGTCCTCATTTGTAAGTCGCTTTGGATAAAAGCGTTTGCTAAATGACTAAATGTAAATGTAAAAATCTTACATTTTTTTTAATATTTTACATTTTGTACTAACAACTAAATTGGTAAATATTTATGTTTATTTCCTAATTACACATTGGCTGATGCATCATCATCCTGCACACACCTAACTTATATCTAAATGATCCACATGAAAACAATTATTTTCCCCCTCAGGCTATGCACCTGAACAATACATTCTTCATCTCTAAATAGCTTGTTTGCACATTCATAATTCTTATAATAATGAATATTTCTTGCACATTCATTATTGGACTTTTTTCTATATTTTTATCACCATATGGTATTTTTTATTTTATTTTATTGTCTATTTTCTTTATAATTATTATTCTTATACAGTATATGTAACTTACCCCCAGTCAAATATCTTCCATGGTTTATCCAGTTCTTTGGAAAAAATATATAGGTCATATACAGCAGTTTACAACATTTATAGAATAGCATGTCTCTCTGAGAATATATGTGTGTATAGATATTTAAAAATAAAACGTGGTAAAAAAGATCCTCTAACCTGGATTTGGTGGTGGTGGTGATGATGGCGGCTGCACTGGTGTTGACTCTGATGATCCCATTTTTTTTTTCTTCAATATATTTATATCAGCTCTATCCTGGAACACAGCTGATTTGTCAGACCCACAACAGAACCATTATATACAGGTCCTTCTCAAAAAATTAGCATATTGTGAAAAAGTTCATTATTTTCCATAATGTAATGATAAAAATTTACACTTTCATATATTTTAGATTCATTGCACACCAACTGAGATATTTCAGGGTCTTTTATTGTTTTTAATACTGATGATTTTGGCATACAGCTCATGAAAACCCAAAATTCTTATCTAAAAAAAATTAGCATATTTCATCCGACCAATAAAAGAAAAGTGTTTTTTAATACAAAAAAAAAGTCAACATTCAAATAATTATGTTTCAGTTATGAACTCAATACTTGGTCGGGAATACTTTTGCAGAAATGACTGCTTCAATGCGGCGTGGCATGGAGGCAATCAGCCTGTGGCACTGCTGAGGTGTTATGGAGGCCCAGGCTGCTTCGATAGCGGCCTTAAGCCTCATCCAGAGTGTTGGGTCTTGCGTCTCTCAACTTTCTCTTCACAATATCCCACAGATTCTCTATGGGGTTCAGGTCAGGAGAGTTGGCAGGCCAATTGAGCACAGTAATACCATGGTCAGTAAACCATTTACCAGTGGTTTTGGCACTGTGAGCAGGTGCCAGGTCCTGCTGAAAAACAAAATCTTCATCTCCATAAAGCTTTTCAGCAGATGGAAGCATGAAGTGCTCCAAAATCTCCTGATAGCTAGCTGCATTGACCCTGCCCTTGATAAAACACAGTGGACCAACACCAGCAGCTGACATGGCACCCCAGACCATCAATGACTGTGGGTACTTGACACTGGACTTCAGGCATTTTGGCATTTCCTTCTCCCCAGTCTTCCTCCAGACTCTGGCACCTTGATTTCCGAATGACATGCAAAAATTTGCTTTCATCCGAAAAAAAGTACTTTGGACCACTCAGCAAACAGTCCAGTGCTGCTTCTCTGTAGCCCCAGGTCAGGCGCTTCTGCCGCTGTTTCTGGTTCAAAAGCACACGCCTGTGCACGGTGGCTCTGGATGTTTCTACTCCAGACTCAGTCCACTGCTTCCGCAGGTCCCCCAAGGTCTGGAATCGGTCCTTCTCCACAATCTTCCTCAGGGTCCGGTCACCTCTTCTCGTTGTGCAGCGTTTTTTTGCCACACTTTTTCCTTCCCACAGACTTCCCACTGAGGTGCCTTGATACAGCACTCTGGGAACAGCCTATTCGTTCAGAAATTTCTTTCTGTGTCTTACCCTCTCGCTTGAGGGTGTCAATGATGGCCTTCTGGGTTAACCTCTTACCCATGATTGCGGTTTTGAGTAATGAACCAGGATGGGAGTTTTTAAAAGCCTCAGGAATCTTTTGCAGGTGTTTAGAGTTAATTAGTTGATTCAGATGATTAGGTTAATAGCTCGTTTAGAGAACCTTTTCATGATATGCTAATTTTTTGAGATAGGAATCTTGGGTTTTCATGAGCTGTATGCCAAAATCATCAGTATTAAAACAATAAAAGACCTGAAAATATTTCAGTTGGTGTGCAATGAATCTAAAATATATGAAAGTTTAATTTTTATCATTACATTATGGAAAATAATGAACTTTTTCACAATATGCTAATTTTTTGAGAAGGACCTGTATATGTATCAGTTTCAATTTCACTTAAATTTTTGCAAGCCTTATGTAATGTTTGCATGCTTTGAAGTCTCCATTAGGTGCAAAACTTTGTTTTAAATGACATACAGTCCACTTTTTTGTGTGTTGCTGTGTCTGTATTTTGTTGTGTTCAGTCCCTGCTGCTCAAAAAACATAACAAAAAACAGTCCCACAGCATGACATAAGAAATTCATACAGGTTTGGAGCAACTTGAGATTTAATTTTTTGGAAGTACAGTGTCTTTAAGCTAGTAGTACTTTACATTTTGGTTTTGTACTACACAAACATGTTAACTGCAATTTAATTAAAATACTATTTAATTAGGCATGGGCCGGTATGAGATTTTGACGGTATGATAACCTTAAGCAAAAATATCACGGTTTCACGGTAATGTTGTTACAGCTCTGAAATGTGTTATTTTTAAATGACTGGGTAAAAAAAAAAAATTCCCACTGGACACAATATATTTTGTTAATGAGCAACAAACAGAATATTAGAAACAGTAGAATTTGTTTTTTTTTTCTTTCTTTGATTTGTTTCCTAAAAATAAAAAATGTAAGACTGACATCTTTATTTAACCTATATCTGTAATTACAGTTATCTAATTATAGTTATATAATTCATATACAAATCATTTATATCATTTCATATCATTTAGTTATATAATAATAATCATACACATAATTTGATTTAATAATAACCCAATTTAAAGCAAAAACAGAGTGTTTACAACATAAACTTTTCAGAAGACAGTCAGCTCCCCTCAAAAACACATTCATATAAACCCCCGAATCAATATTGAGGATTTTCTTCCAATAGTTCATGCATCATGAACAGTGAGTGATCTGCCTGCTACAGTATTTTTCTCTGTACGTCCGTCTTCAGCGTCTCTGGCCTGTGTTAATGGGCGTTAACAGACTGTATATTTTCACATAAATTACATTTTGGAAAATGATTGCATTGCAAACCAGTTTGTGCAAGTCCAGAACAGAGAGTTGCAATAAGGCAAAAAACGGCCGGTTGCCGATCGCATAAAGGTCAAAGTATATTTCGGCCGTCCGCGCACCGTCGGCATAACGTTATTTTCGTCATCAAGAGGGCTCGCGGACAGCCGCGCACCCGAGACCCCCCGGCACTGCGCATGTGTCGAGTTCATCCGTCCGCACTCATCTGCGGTGAAGTATACTTTTGAAAGCTGTGTGGACGTGGCTGTGCGCGAGACGGAAAGGAACGCTGAATGTGAAGTGTACCCGGGCCATTCTACACACACGTGACTGACCGCTCGCTCACACCAACAGGATGAGGAGGGGTCAGTGTTACTCTCTCTCTCTCTCTCTATATATATATATTCATTATGTTACTTACTGTTTTTTTTTGTAATTTCTTTTTTTTATTTAAACTTTCATAAATTTGTAAAGTTAAATCTGTTTTTGTTTGTTTTGTTTTTATTTAGCATTAAGGTTGCAACCTAAAAAAATGTGAAAAAATTTGAAGGTTTGAAAACGTTTACCAATATTTACCAATATACATTTACCCTAAAAAAAAAAAAAAAAAAAATCACACTGTAGAATTATGTAGGTGAACCACAAAAGCTGCATTTAGCAGAATCAGAAACACAAACTGCTCTTAACAAATTAACAAGATCAGAGTACTGTTCATAACACGTGTACAAGATGAGGCTGCATTTACTGTAAATAGAAACTGAAAGGGATTTGGATGTAAAGCCTAAATTTATCTTGGCTAACACATTCCTGTCCCATGCAGTTCATTAAATCATCAAATCCAGATGGTCTCACAAAATAAAAAAAAAATAAAAAAACATATTGACCTTAGTGGAATAAATAGTATACTTAAGTACAATTTATTCATATGTAATTTAGTATAACTAAAAATATGTTTGTGGCACATTATAAATTGGTGTACTTAAAGTCTGCTAAATTGGAACAACTAATTTTGTACAAAATGCATTTTAGTTGTGCAAAAGCAGTGCTGAAGTTCAACTAAAGTTGTATTAAATAATACATTTGCACCATTATAGCTTTCACTTTGCATTTTCCTTAAAATAATGACTTCTGCTGTTTACTTTTTTTATTTTTCATTCATTGATGAGAGCCCCTGGGTTGTATAAAATGACCTCAGAAACATTATGACAGCACATACATCTCAATGCTCTTTTCACTTTCCATTTATTTGATTTGCTTTACAATAATAAATACCAAGTATTCTGATATGAAACTCTAGAGTGGAAAAGGCTAACGGGTCTCTAGGGATGTGCGGGTATACCGATACTGAAAAAAATAGCCCGGTATCTATTATATTTCAAACAGTACGATATCGTTGCTCAATTCGGTATTTCACACGCTGCTGTTCCGAAGTTCATTGTGCATTGTGTTCAGTGTTCCTTGTTCAGTGCTTTCCCCAATTGATGCGAAACCAGTAAACCTGAAGAACAGCGCCATGGATCAAAAAGAGGGAAACTAATAAATACAGAGAACAGTAGAAGTGAAATATGGCATTACTTTGCATACAAAACAGATGATAAAGTTGATGAGACTAAGATTTAACTTTTATTTACAACAGATCAATGCACCCAACATAAGATGTGACGGCAGTAAACACGAAACCTCAAACATGTGATGCTAGAACCAGTGAGATTTTGGTCACCATATTTGCACTTGCATTTCAAACAGTCAAATATCAATTTAATTTTGAATGAAACGAGTTGATTCAAATGTACAGTTTTGCTATATTAATTTTAGTATCAGTAATATAAAGGGAATGTTCCTGCCACGTTGTCAATCGCTAATATGAAGCAGCCAAGAGAGAGAGAGATTTATATTTAAAGCTTTTTCTTTGCCTATCTGAGTCTGAAATCTGAAAACAATCTGAGGGAGAGAGAAAAAATAACGTGATTTTGAATATTACTTTGACTTAGAATAACACTTGAAAAAAAAAAAAAAAAAAACATTTGTTATAATTAGGGATGCATGACATTAATGCGCATCTCGTCAGTAAAGCTGGTTCTGTAATCAGCGGTAAATCTCTACACGTTGGTGCTTTCACATGGAGCAGCATTTACTACACAGAGCCGTTGTTCACACTCACGAGCCTGCGCTTTTGTGATATTTATCGTGCATCCCTAGTTATAATTCATCACACAGCATTACAGCACTTAATAATGTAGGTCAATTAATTTTTTTTATAAATGACAAATGTAGGCTACTAATACATGTTTAGTATGTTAACATTACTTTATGCATTAAACACATACCTAACATTAACCAAGATTAATAATTACTAGAAATGATGATCATTCACTTTTTTTTTCTTTTTCAGTTCACTTATTTTTGGAGGCTGGTTATTTGCCACCTATGGTAGTGCTGGGCGGTTTGACCAAAAATTTATATCACGGTTTTTTTCTAAATTATGCCGGTTTCCCGGTTTATGACGGTTTTTTGTTTCTCATGCATAATCAGGTGTACGATGCATTTTCTGTTGGTTGATATTCCAAGACGTGCTTTTAGCCCGACAGCACTTGCATAAAATGGTTGTTTGGTCGACATCGGATTTTTGGAAACCAAAAAACCTCCAAACAAACAGACCAGGCTCCTCTTTTTGGCACAAGTTCTTCTGTGTCATGTTCTACTAGTTCTGCAGCATCCATCTTCCCTATAAAACGCCTGTTTTCACACATACTCCGTCTGCAGGTGGGAGGCGCGTTTGCAGTCCCGCTACTGATGACCGCGGCTGTGTTTAGTCCACAAACACAACATTTGTTCATTGTTTTGATTTCATATCATGTTTGGGCTGTCGTATGCCTCTAGTTTGAGCTCCGTCACGTTATTCTCTATCTTCTATTTTTTTTATTTTTGAAATCTATTTTATACACCATCATTTTCGTTTCTATAACGTGTGAATATATCCTCTATCGTATTCTACAACAAAAACCCTCAGAGCGCCTTGTTATCACTAGTTTTATTTTGATTTCCCGAGTCCGCTAGTAGCTTATAGGCCCATTAGCATCACCAGCGGTGTTGTCGCTAAACCCGCGTGCATCGGTAATACTCTATTCACACATATTACAATTGCTTTACTCACTGTTACTTGCTTTAATGGCGGATGTTTGTCTACCTTTTGAGTGCAGGTGGACGACACGTTCGAGCTGCCATTCGGTGCAGCTCGAGGCTTGGAGGCCGTGGAGAAGCAGATTCGGGTCCTGGAGCAGAGCAGTCCCAGCTGAGAGAGCAGGAGAGCCGCGCTGGAAACCTCCCGGGCTGACGCTCACAAGTCCAGGGTAAGTATACACGCGCGCTGCTAACAGTCCCACCACCTCCACCCCGTGTGTTTCTCTGCACAGGCCCGGTGCACAGCCCAGGACGCGATCTGCCCAGATGTCCTTCACGCCGGCGCCGGGACAACACCGGACCCTGGGTGCATCCGCAGTGGAGGACGCGAGCCAGGCCCCGGGCGACGACTTCTCCCCCTCCGGTCTTCGAGAATCTCCACACGGAACCGCTTCTCTCCCCCTCCGCGAGACGGAACGCGACGCTGTGATCGTCGGAGACTATCCATCCGTCCGACACGTCCGTGCTACGTTAGCCGAAGGTAAAGGGCACACTCACTGTCTCCCTGGTGCTCGTGTTCTCGATGTCTTCTGCGCAGATACCCGCGATCCTGAAAGGCCGACAAAGCCCCCAGAGCGGTCGTGCTTCACGCCGGGAGTTAACGACACCACGCAGCAGCGGCAGACGGAGACGCTGAAGGGGGACTTCAGGAGCCTGATCGAGACGGTTCGCAGCACGACGCCCGCGGCGACGATCATCGTGTCAGGACCGCTGCCCACGTATCGACAGGACACGAAAGGTTCAGTAGCTTTTTGCTTTAAATGAATGGTTATTGTCATGGTGGTAAAGAACAGAAACTGCTCTTTGTTAATAATTGGAATCTTTTCTGGGAGCGATCTAGCTTTTTTTCGCGCTGATGGCCTGCACCCCAGCACAGTTCGGAGCATATCTCCTCCTCGGAACAACATTCTCCAGACTCTACACTCCATTTGGACTAGTAAAGCCAATTCTTCAAATTAATGCTTATGATGGCTTTTTTGTTCTACCCCACTTAAATAGAAGTACTTGCGACTGTGCGCATCTATTAAGACTGTGGCTGTTCGCCCGAATAGTGGGGTCAAAATATAAATTACTGTAGGATCTAGAAAAAATCTTATCGGGATTAAACCAGAAAAAACGTGATGTGCGGTATACCGATACTGGAAAAAATACCGGTACTATTATATTCAACACAGTACGATATCGTTGCTCAATTCGGTATTTCACAACGCTGCTGTTCGGGGGGGGCAAGTTCATTGTGCTTGGGTTAGTGTTCATTGGTTCGTGCTTCCCAAATTGATGCGAAACCGTACACCTGAAGAAACAGCGCCTGGATCAAAAAGAGGGAAACTAATAAATAAAATGAACAGTAGAAGTGAAATATGGCAGGACTTTGCATACAAAACATGATAAAGGTGAGACTAAGATTTACTTTTTATTTACAACAGATCAATGCACCACATAAGATGTTACTCAGTAACACGAAACCTCAAACATGTGATGCTAGAACCAGTGAGATTTTGGTCACATATTTGCACTTGCATTTCAAACAGTCAAATATCAATTTAATTTGAATGAAACGAGTTGATTCAAATGTACAGTTTTGCTATATTAATTTTAGTATCAGTAATATAAAGGGAATGTTCCTGCCACGTTGTCAATCGCTAATATGAAGCAGCCAAGAGAGAGAGAGATTTATATTTAAAGCTTTTTCTTTGCCTATCTGAGTCTGAAATCTGAAAACAATCTGAGGGAGAGAGAACTTTGTTAGAATAGCACTTGAAAAAAAAAAAAAAAACCTTTGTTATAATTAGGGATGCATGACATTAATGCGCATCTCGTCAGTAAAGCTGGTTCTGTAATCAGCGGTAAATCTCTACACGTTGGTGCTTTCACATGGAGCAGCATTTACTACACAGAGCCGTTGTTCACTCACGAGCTGCGCTTTTGTGATATTTATCGTGCATCCCTAGTTATAATTCATCAACAGCATTACAGCACTTAATAAAGTAGGTCAATGAGCCGTTGTTTAATGACAAATGTAGGCGACTAATACATGTTAGTGATGTTAACTTACTTATGCATTAACACTACAACATTAACCAGATTAATAAACTTACTAGAAAGAGGATCATTCACGTTCTTGTTTTGTCTTTGCAGTTCACTTATGTTTGGAGCTGTTATTTGCCACCTATGGTATGCTGGGCGGTTGACCAAAAATTTAGATCACGTTTTTTTTTCTAAATTATGCCGGTTTCCCGTTTATACGGTTGTTTTTGTTCTCATGCATATCATGTGTACGATGCATTTTCTGTTTTGGTTGATATGCAAGACGTGCTTTTAGCCCACAGCACTTGCATAAAATGGTTGTTTTGGTCGGCATAATCGGATTTTTTGGAAAAACAAAAACCCTCAAAGCAACAGACCAGGCTCCTCTTTTTGGCAGCATGCCCTTCTGTGTCATGTCCTAACTATTTCTGCAGCATCCATCTTCCCTGTAACTTCTGTTTCACAGAAACTCCGGCCTGGCGTGGGACGCTGCTTTGCAGAGTCCCGCTACTGATCTCTCTGCTGCTTAGTTCCACAAACACAACATTGTTCATTGTTTTGATTTCATATCATGTTGGGCTTCCGTATGCCTCTAGTTTGAGCTCCGTCCACGTGATTCTCGATCTTCTATGTTTTTTATTGTGGAAATCTATTTATACACCTCATTTTCGTTTCTATAACGTGTGAATATATCCTCTAGCGGATTCTAACAACAAAACATCAGACGCCTGTTATCACTATTTAATTTTTGATTTCCCGATCCGGCTAGTAGCTTATAGCCCAGTAGCATCAACAGCGTGGTTGTCGCTAAACCCGCGTGCATCGCTAATACTCTATTCCACACACATTACATTGCTTTACTCACTGTTACTTGCGTTAAATGGCGGAGTTTGTCTACCTTTGAGTGCAGGGGACGACACTTCGAGCTGCATTCGGTGCAGCGCGACTGAGGCCGTGAGAAGCAGCATTCGGGTCTAAGGACAGAGGCAGTCCCAGCTGAAGGCGGAGGGCCGCGCTGGAACCTCCCCGGCGACGCTCAAAGTCCCAGGTAGTATACAGCGCGCTGCTACAATCCCACACCGTCCACCCCGTGTTTTTCTCTCACAGGGCCCGGTTCACCCAGGCGCGATCTGCCCAGATGTCCTTCACGAGCCGGCGCCGGGCAACCACGGACCCTGGTGCATCCGCAGTGGGGACGCGAGCCATGCCCCGGGCATACGAACTTCCCCCCCTCCTGGTCTTCGAGATCTCCACACGGTAACCGCTGCTCTCCCCTCCCGGACGGAACGCGACGCTGTGATCGCGTCGGAACTCCAGCGTCCGACACGTCCGTGCTTACTTTAGCCGAGGTAAAGTGCACACTCACTGTCTCCCTGGTGCTCGTTTTCTCCGATGTCTTCTGCGCGAGATACCCGCGATCCTGAAAGCCGACAAACGCCCATAGCGGTCGGCTTCACGCCGGGGTTTAACGACACCACGCAGCGGCAGAACGGAGACGCTGAGAGGGGCTTGCCTGAGCCTGATCGAGACGGTTCGCAGCACGACGCCCGCGGCGACGATCATCGTGTCCAGGCCCGCTGCCCACGTCGACGAGGACCGAAGGTTCAGTAGACTGTTTGCTTAAAATGAATGTTTTGTTCCTGGTGTAAAGAACAGAAACTGCTCTTGGTATAATTGGAATCTTTTCTGGAGCGTCTAGGCTTTTTCGCGCTGATGCCTGAACCCAGCACAGTCGAGCAGATTCTTCCTCTCTGACAACATCTCCAGGACTCTACACTCCATTTGACTAGTAAGCCAATTCTCAAATAACTGCTTATATGGCTTTGTCGACCCACTTAAATAAATACTGCGCTGTCCATCAGTAAACTGTGTCTGTTCCCCGATAGGAGGTCAAATATAATGTAATGTCGGATCTAGAAAAAATCTTATCGTGATAAAACAGAAAAACGTAAAATAAATGAACACAACAATTTTTAAAGTTTGGGCGCATCAACAATAGATACTCCACCCCAAGCATTTATTGTACTGAATGATCACAGATATATTTTGATGTACTCTGCTTGAACTGAAAACCTGGCTAAAACCAAAGATTATATTGGTCTAAATGAGTCTACTCTATCAAACTACTGTTATAAACATGAGCCCCGGCCAGACTGGTCCGTGGTGGAGGTGTTGGCAACAATATAAGTGATATTCTTAGTGTGCCCCGAAAACAGGATACAGAATAAAAAAAAAAACACGGGACCGTGATGTTAAACTGTCATTGTGCAATGGAGGTAGGCACATGAGGTTTGCCCCATTGATGTTAAGAGTGGGCGTGGGAGCTGTACCCTCAGATATGGGAAAGATGAAAATTTGCGGACCAGACCTCATCAGTTAGTTCTGCACTTTGAATTCATGTGGGTGTTTCGGCCTTTCAAGTACCTCAACAACCCTCATCAAAGGTGGCTCAGCCAACAGGGTTGATCAAACCGAGCTTGTGTCCCTGCCCACTCATGAAAATTGCCTAGTTGTTTTAAAACTGGGCGCAGCACCACGGGACCTATGCAAGGCAGGAGGGCGTCCTCTTTCCCTGAGCAGCCTAGAGCCCCTTTTTGGAGAAAAAAACCGCATACCTTGTTCCACCCGCTTCAATGGAGTGGTTGTGACCTGGGTCTAAAAGTGGGTTATAGAGTGGGGGGAATTAGTGCGTGGGTCATGTTGATGCCTTTGAGCCAACAAAGGGCCTTCCTTTAATCCATATCCCTGTCGCTTCTGTTCGGCCGCTTCAGAGACTGATTTAATTGTCCTGTCCGCAGAGAGCTGTCCATGGATCCAAGGTCTTTCAGCATCTGATGGTATAATAAGCCACACAACCTCTGCATCCCACTTCAACCGGATAGACTTAACTTTCGCTTTCCACCCTCTTGGGTGAGCGTCTGCTGCCAGTTCTATATAGCGCAGTTTCTGCTCTCATAGCCTCATTTCGTTGAATTCTCCCAGGGACTGTAAGTCTCTACTGATATAACAGTCTTCATGAAGGGACCAGAGAACCAAGTCTGGTCTGGGTGGTGACTGCAATCTCAGGTGGAAGATTAGGTGCTGGCCAATGATCAACTAGCATCTTCCAGTCCCGGTCCATGGCTAGCTGTCCAGCTTCTGTTTTGGTAGGGGGATGTTTGGGCTTTTTCCTGCCCTCTGCGGATGAAAGGTTGGTGCCGTGATGAATCGAGTCGCATCTCAGGGCAGGGAGTTAGTGGTATTCCTCTGGCTCTCAAGACTGCTGCCAACGCTTTGAGGACCTGGTTTGTCTTCCAGTTGTAACGACCTTGTTTGAGGCAGTTCTTACAACGCGGCCAAGAGGTTTGGTGGTGCTTAGAGTCGCTGGAGTTGGGCAGAGAGGGCACAAGTGGGTCCTCGCCATACCAACTGGTGAGGTTTTTTGGAGATGGGAGCACTCATAGTTGGCTCTGAGAGGAAGCGGATGTTGCTTGCCTCCATTCCCAGAGCTCCCGCCAGCTAAGCTTTCAGCCTCTCCAGACTTCCCACCTCATCCTTGCCCTGCTCTAACAAGAGAGACAGCCGTTGCGCTTCTTTCCCGTCCTCCTCCTACGACGAACCTCCTCGACCACCTTTTTTCTCCTTTCTGAGGTTGAGAGGCCGTACTCCAATTTGGCTTACTTGCCGTAAGGCCAAAGCCTCCTCTTTTCCCAACTGACACAGCCCCTACAATGTCACTGTGCTTCAGGGCTGGAGGTAGCTTGCTGCAACAAGCGTCAGATGGTGTCCATTTCCGTCCCGGTTTAACCAGGAGTGGAACGCAATTGCTGGATGGTCTGGTCTCTGAGTCCTTCAAATTCCTCTGGATGTCTCACTTTAGAACCACTTGGACTCTTCCGGTGAGTGCTTGTGAATAGGCAGTTTCAGGACCCCTTTGCCAGAAGAGGCTGACTGGTTAGGCAGACAGCGTGGGAACGCCGGAGCCATTTCTTGATGTATTGAAGTCATGTTCGCTCCAGCTTCTCCTCTCCACCGTTGTTATTGGAGCTCATAACATTGAGTGCCACCTACCCGAGGGAAATCCAAATTGCGGCACCAAGCTTGACTTCCCTGGCAGTAGGGTACCTGTTGATGTCACTTCCAGACTATTGGTAATGTCCTGCCCTCACTTGCTGCACTGGTCTTTGTCTCCGAGGCTTGCGTTTGTACCCCATCTACCCAAGCTTTTGACGTTGCTCGAAACTGTTTGGTATTGGGTCATCACCAATACAGAACTTCACATTTTTAAGCTGTCCACTTAACTATTGAGATGCTTCGTGACTTTTCGTTGGATTTCATCCGGTGGCCCACTTATTTTCTTCCGGAGTTTCCAAGTAGCCTCCTGGTACATTCTGCAGTAGTGAGTCAAGTGGTCAGTCCTCCATGTATGCTCGGCATAGGTGGAAGGCGGATCCCGTTCTTATTCGCTCACCCCCCACCAACCCATTCTTGACAAGCCTGATGATGACCTCCATGGCCATTGGGTAAGGCCAGGGTGAGATTGTACAGCCTGCCCCTGATGCCTACTTCTACGCGCTGCCAGGATGTTGTTAAAAGTCGAGCTGTTGTAAAGCACAGTTGCGGTCTTCGAAGTAGGCTTTTCTAATTAGTGGCAGATGCTGAACGTGGAAGAAGTTGAAGTATCCCATAGGAGGTTATATGGGAACTGATCCAAATGCCTTAGCCAGGTCAGGAAAATGACATTGATGTCTCCTTTTTGTCTTTCTTCGCCGCTTGTGATTCTGATGCCAGATCATGCTGGTATGCTCCAAGCAAACAGAGACCCCAGAATGCCGGCCTGTCTGTAACGGATGTATCAATGTACTTGTTTCGTCTCCAGGTAGAGGAACAACCTCCTTGCGATCCGTGAAAAAGATTTTCCCCGTCAACTTTGATAAGGCAGATTGGCCCGAACTTTGCCAAGGTCTGTCGCATCCTTCGCCTTGGGATTAGCACCCCTCCAGCCCTGCCCACCCCCCTTTAGTATTATTCCCCTTCGCCACACGATCCTCTGAGCCTCCAAAGATAGCGTAGCACATCTGGGTGCGTTCTTGAAGCTTATACGGTACTCCAGGTCGGCCCAGGGGGCGAATGCTGATCTTGCGCGCCGTACTGTACTCCTACCTCCTTCCATTTGGAGGGCAGTACTCCCGATTGGAATTCGAGGAGTTGAATATGGGATTCATGTGGGATAACTATTTGTTTCGTGCGCCTTTTTGGGTCATGGTTGCCCTTTTTCCAATGTTCTTCCATTTCCTCCTTGGGAATTTTCAGGATTCTCCTTTTTTCCTTAGCGAAGAGATCGTTACGAACTTGAAAATGGGGTTTTTGTAGAACCTGTTCTTGTGTGTCCTTCTTTTTGCGAAGTTTTCCTCAGGTTCTCTGCTCTTCTCAAGGTTGCCAACACGACACTTATGGTCCCCACTGGAGTAATCCGAGACCTCTCTCTCTGCATCAGAGGCCTTCTTCTTACACTGCTTTCTCAGCTGCCTTCTCTCTCTGCCGAATTTCGACTCGTGCGCCTCCTAGATTTGGCTGTGTCTGATATTGCTTTGTTGTTCTCCTACGTTTACTCCAAAAGCGCTCTTCTCCGATAGGGTATATGATGTCAACATCCTGCCACTTTTTTCTCTGCTGTGCCCATTGTTTGCTCCAGAATTTTTGTCAGGTCGTTAGTGTTATTTCCCACTCTCTCTTTTCAACAGCTTTGGGCCACTTCAACACTCGTCTGTGCCTTTGATCTTTTCCTCCTTGGGAGGTCTCTGTGGGTTGAGTGGGTTTCCTCCACCGGCAATTTCTGTGCTTGTATTAAGCCTCCTCAGGGACACTGTACTGATGCTCTGCGAACTTTTGTTTTTTTCCCGCGCTGTGCTTGTGTGCAATCGCTGATTTGACTGGTTGCTCTCGAGAAAGGTTTAAATCATTTTGAAAACTTATGCTAATGTTACATCTGTCAATCTGCACACGAAATCTATCGTATCTCGTTCTCCTGGCTACTGTGAATAGACCACCAGGCCATATACAGATTCCTAAAAGAATTTGGAATTTCCTCTCATACCTGTTGGTTACCTGCTGCTAGCGTCTAATTTTCGGAGATTTCACATTCAATTGATAATACAAATATGCCTTAGGACTTTGCGTTACTACTTTTACACTGGTGTTGGAGTAAAGCAAAATGTCACCGGGGCCCACTCATCGTTTTAATCATACGCAGACTTAATTATTCGCATGGAATCGATATTTACTGACATAGATATCGTACCTCAAAGTGTGATGAGGTTACGGAACCCTTTCCTTGACGTGCATTCTGCGATTATAATAATAACTATAAGCTTCGCGTTATCGGCCGGGGAGAACTATTGTTCCAGCCCCCACAGACAGATTCCAAATAACCTGCCTGAATTTTCTCACCTGCTCTGGGTACCCAAAAACACATGAACTAACAACATGACTGGCATATAGGGCACTACTTCTCTAATACATTTGAACTGTTGCCCCCATCAAATTAAAAAGGTTAGAGAAAAACGACTGTGCCAATGGTACAAACAGTAGTCCCCACGCAACCTCTCAAGAAAGAAAAACTCGTAGTCTTGAACGCAAATGAGAAAACTAACTTGACGTTTTAAGAAGTGCGTGGAAAACAGTATTTCCTGAGTCCGTTAATTTAGACAGCTCTTAAAAACTGCCAGGCCGCATATCCACAACTCATAGAAAAACAACCAAAACAAAATCCAAGGTTTTTATTTTAGAGCACAGTGGCTGATACAATACCAACCCACCCGATCGAAATGTCCTCACAGTTTAAATATTAAGTACTTTATGATTTCTTCACTGATAAAATGATAACACCAGAAATACAATAACAAATTTAGATTTCTCCACGTCTAATACTTTAGGTTTATCTATCGCACCCAAAGATAAACGTGACGTGCTTTACAACTATAGGATAACAGAGAGCTAATCCTATGCACTGCATCTAACCAACAACATGTTATTAATCCGGTACGCCCCTAAAGTACTGAAAGCGTTGTTACCTGTAGGAGACAAACCGCTTCTCCATATTATTAACATCGCGTTTCTTTAGGTCACGTCCCAAAACATTCAAGCTAGTGGTCTTAACTCTTATTAAGAAACCACACTATATCCTAGTGAACTGGCAAATTCCAGACGCCATTTCAAATCTTCCATTTATTCTAAAATTTTAGAAAAAGTGTGTCTGCTCAATTGTGCTGCCTACCTGCAAAAAAAAAATGATCTCTAATGAAGAATTTCAGAGTCGGGTTTCCATGCCCCATTCCATAGCACGAACCTGCACTTGTTAAAATTACAAATGACTTTGCTTCTTGCATCATACCAAAGGCTGCAATCTCCATTGCTATTTATAACTTGATCCTTAGTGCTGCGTTCGACATCAAGCCATATATCACTGACATACTCAATAGATCGATTACAAACTATACAGGTATCCAGGTCATTCTTTAAGATGGTTTGAGAATCCGACATGTGCCTAACCTCGCTACCACTTTGTTTTATTTAAATGGGGATCATCTCATTTATCACCATGTAAAATATGGATTTGCCACCAAGGTCGGTGTCCCCTATGTCCTCTTCTATTTACAATAAACATTTGCCCTTGGTAATAATCCTTAGAAAATACGGGATAAGTTTTTCCATGTTATGCCTGATGATAACTCAACTATATATCTCTCAACAAGACCAGGTAGAACGTCAAAATTAATCTAAGCTACCAGAGTGTGTTACAAATGGTAAAAGAGTGGATGACCATAAGTTTCCTCCTATTAAATTCAGATAAGACAGAGATATTACTTCTATTGGACCAAAAAACCGTACACAGAATCGCGTAGATTACAATTTTCAACTTAGACGGATGTACTGTGCTTACTTTCCTCTACAAGTCAAAAATCTGGGTGTTATATAGACATTAACTTGTCCTTTTGAAAATCTATTTCCCATTTACAAAAACAGCATTCTTCATCTTAGAAACATTGCCCAAGCTAACGAAACTTATTACCTTGTCCTGATGCAGAAAAGCTAGTTCATGCATTCATAGCCTCTAGACTGGACTCTTGTAATGCACGCTAGGTGGTTGGCCTGCATCCTCAATAAACAAGCTACAGGTAGTCCAAAATGCAGCGGCTAGAGTCTTTACCAGGTCAAGAAATTGATCGTATACCCTAAACAATACTACAGTCTCTGCACTGGCTACCTATTCAAGTTTCCGTATCAGTTTCAAAATATTATTACTTACTTTATAAGGCCCTTAAGAATATCTTGCATCCTGCATACCTAACTGTCCTTCGTAGCCACGCTACAACCCACCACGCTCCCTTAAGGTCACAAAACGCTGGAGACTTTTTGATATCTGTACCTAGTGATAGCACAGTCCACTAAAGGAGGGTTAGAGCTTTTTTCGCATTTGGCTCCCAAAATCTGGAATAGCCTTCCTTATAATGATTCGGGGCTCAGACACACTCTCTCTGTTTAATCTAGATTAAAAACACCACCTCTTGGGGGGGGGGGGGGCCAAGCATGTCAAATAAGGCATCTCATATTTTTGGACTGCAGTTTATATCTGATCAAAATGTGTCATTAGTATTCTTTAGCTGGGGTTAAACAAAAATTAATTTTACTTGGCTGGACAGCAGCTACTCGCTAATTACTGTCCTCTATTTTGTTTCTCTGCTTTGCCACGGATATTTACATCCCTGGTAACTAGGATTTACACAAGCTACACATCCTGGAGCCCAGAACACGCTGAGAAGATGATGATGGCCAAGCCCCTCAGAGGACCTCAGATATGCTAACCCAGAGCAACATACAGAACTAACACATTTTGCTATAAGTTTGATTGCATACTTGCTGTTCATAGGTTAATCGGTCTGTTTTTGTTTACGTCCTTTTTTATTGAGTTTTCTGAACATTTCTGCTATATAGCACATTGACTGACAGTCATCAACTGATAAGCTACTACTAGATTGTAGAAAACCTTAATTTTCCTGTAAAGTTGCTTTGTAAATGATTTGTATCGTAAAAGCGCTATACAATATAAAACTTTAATTGATTGATTGAATTAAACACACACCACACACACACACACACACACACACACACAACACACACATATATATATATTACTATATATATAATACTATAATATTTGTTTTCAGCATTGTGAGTCCTTTTATCACAGAACAGTAACACTTCTTTCATCGTTAATAGACATTAGTTTAAACTCGATATATAAACAACGCATTATACATGCATTTGTACTTCTAGGTTTGTATAATAACTCTCAAGCAAGCCGGCAAACATTTAAACACAATATAGCCTACTTTTTCCTTGTTAAATATTTCAAATGAAAACAAACCATAGACAGAAACATCTCGTGCCTTTTTGCATTTAATCTTATCACAAGCAATCCCACGTTTCTTAATGAACTTTGTTTTTCTGCCTCCATAAAAGTGAATATATATTGTTTTTCCCTTGTTTATCTAAAGTTCACTTTTTCTTGTTTTAAACCTAGCCAAAAACCCATTTGTTTGCTGTGAAACAGCTTTAATTCAGTATAACCGTTATTGTAAATACTGCTTTTTCCGTGTCAATCTATGTTAATTTTTTCCCCGCGAACATGCGCTTTTCACAATTCAGCGCCTGCAGCACAGCGCAATAGACTCGGTTACATAAACGTTCGCTGCCCTGCGGCAGACGCACCACTCCTGGAACCCACTGATGGACCGCAACCTCATGCAGTATGAACGCTGGAATCCGTTAACATGGGTGCGTAAAAAAAATACGAACGCATAAGCACTGCAGCCGAGTATGGTGAACAGCGTTATAACGTAACACCAGTAGAAGTGTGGATTCTGACAGATCTAAGGCTTGCAGAGAAAAAGAGCAGTCGACCCATTCCGTCCCGTCAGTCCCGTGTCCCATTTTTTGAATGGGATTTGATGGGAGCAGTGTTTGCCACTTCTTTCAATGGAAAGTAGTAGTGATGTCCGATTCGCAGAACGATCGTTGGATTGAACCGGTTCTTCTTATTGAACCGGTTGAACCATTTCACCAATCGAACTGAATCGTTGAAACGTTTTCGAGTCTCCAAATAAGCTTAATTCCACAAATTATTAGCTGTTAACTTTTTAACGTGGCTGACACTCCTCTGAGTCAAAAATAAACCAATATCCCGGATATTCATTTTACTCAAACAGTACACTGACTGACTGCTGTGAAGAGAGACTGAAGATGAACACCGAGGCCGAGTCAGATACGAACGTACACCCACTGCTGACGGTTTTCTCGTTCTTGAGTCAAAACCCGGTTGCTCGGTTTTCGGATCACCAGTACACTGAACCGAAAACCGTTTCTTCGGACGCGCCAAAAACAAATTAAAAATTGAGAACCGATTAGCTGATTCTCGTTCTCGAGTCAAAACCGGTTTCATCGGTTTTTCCGGATTCACCAGTACCTGAACCGAGAACCGTTTCTGTCGGACTCAGTCCGATTTGAGAACCGATGAACTGATGAACTGGCGCATGCGTGTCATTTTTCAAGCAGTTTGTTAAACATCATAAAGTGATGAAATACTATATTTATTTTGCTTTTTTTTTTTAAAGATGATTTATCTTAAAAAAAAAAATTTCTGTATATTTTTGTTAATTGTAGATGTTAGATTATAGGCCAAATGGGTTTCAGGAGTTGGACAATAATTAAGACTCTAAAGACTCTTAAGAGTTTTAATAGAATAAGGATGATTTATGAAATATCTGACTGTATTTTGATAGTTAACGCTGACAAACATCACACTTGAGTTTGTCGTAAATAAACATGAACACGAGTAGAGCAAGCTGATGATACTGAACTGCACGAGTCGTTAGAGCGATTCTCGTTCACGTCAGAACCGTTGCATCGGTTTGCGATCACCTACATGCTGAACCGAGAACCGTTTCTTTCCTTCGACATTTCCGATTTGAGAACCGATGAGCTGGATGATACTTGCGCATGCGTGATTCATCGTAAGCAGACTGACACACAGCGCGTCTGCACCGACTGGTTCTTTTGGTGATTGATTCTGAACTCAGTTCAGTGAACTGTTCTTGCTAATGTTATGAGCGCGTGTAAAACCGGGTCTTGAATGAAGGGCACTCTGGCGAAACGTAAGTTTTTATTTTAATAAACAATAATCGCAAGTATATGTTAGTAATTGGATCGTGTTTCTGCGCCTGATGACACCTAATTTATTTACTTTATATCTTCAAGACTTAAATCCTCGTAGCACATTACTTCTGTTAACTGTATTTGGGTGCGTTGTTGCTAACTTATTGTTAAACTTTTCATGATGATGAGGTGTTCACTGACTAAAGTTATGATTACGTGACTTATTATTTGAAGTTTGAGAAGACTTGACGCCATTTACGTCTCCTGGCCATGACGTCATTACGTCGACGTAAAAGAACCGTGAACCGTTTTTTTCAACCGGTTTACTGAATCGAACCGTCCGAAAGAACCGTTTCGGTGGAAAGACCGACTTCCCAGCCTAAAAGTAGCTAAAAACCCTGCCTGAAAAGTCGCTAAATGTCCCTAGAAGATGACGTCATAACGTTAATTATCATATTCATGACGTAAGTGCGTCGTATTTTCCTGCGCTCCTGGCTTACATACTGCATTTTTAATGCAGGCCAAATTCGCAATAAAACTGTTTTTATTATTATATTTTATGTTTTCTGTTGACAAACAACGGAATGAATTTATAATGACTGAAACGCGGTCCTTAAGACTACATAACCAGCTCTCAAAATTTATCAGCACAACCAAAAACCCTATTCACGAAATTGTCTAATGAAATCAAATACAACGTAACGATTAAACAATGGTTGTGCTGTGATTCGGCTATACTCCGCATGTAAATAGAAGTAGAAGCAACCAGAAATATTTTTTTAACGAAAGTGCTGCTCCTCTTGCCGCTCACTGAACGGAGCAGATCCGAGAAGAGAATCGCGCGCTGGGACAAAGAGAACCTCACGCTCGTGCTGGCAGACCAGAGAGTCTCAGAGACTAAATAAGTTTGTCCAGCAATAAGTCGCTAGATTTGTCGCTAGTTCGCTTTTTCGAACAAGTCTCGAAGGGGGTCGAAGTTGCTAATCTAGCGACCCAGTCGCTAAGTGGCAACCTGATGGGAAGGGCAGACAGACAGACCCGCGTCGACGTCACGCGAAGGTCACTGTTGGAACCAATCATCAGGCTGCGACTGACGACGGCGTACGTACTAAATGTATCAAAAATAGTACGTGTACTAGTACGTCTGACCTAGATACTAACCTTATGAGGCGCCTGATATATACGTCGTCTCAATATACGTCGCCTCATATGACGCCTGATAGATACGTCGTCTCAATGCACGGTCGACCTCACTGACGCCTGATATATAACTCTTTCCAATGTACGTCGTCTTAACAACACGACATATAAATTTGCATGTATATAAAATTTGGATGGATTTGTCACAGGTTATACTGTTATTTAGATATCCATCTCCGCCCAAAAAGTGTAATAGTGCATAATAATACTGCATATAGAGGTCTTTTATGTTTGATAAATTCCGTTAGGCTGTTAAGTGGTGTTGAAGTGACGTCTTACAGCACATGTTTATTGCTTGGATGCTACAAAAAGTACGAAAACACAGAGGATACGCATGATTTCTGCTTGAAATCCCATTGAATCATCACTTGTTCCTTGTGATCTGACATAAATTTACTTTTAACAGAATAAGTTGTATTTATATTAGATATTCATTAGACAGTCAATCTTTACCATTACGTGGCATCGAGAACAAATCGTTTCTAACAAAACATGCTTAGGTTTATTTAATTTTCATAATTTGGAATGCTAAGCGTGATATCTTCACATATTATAAAAATTATTATAGTATCATAATATTGAATGTTGTCCACTATAATGACGCCAAGGGGATTGTTTTAACCCCAAATATAAAAGTTTTTATTCTTATGAAGTGAAAAAGAAAACCGCGAATTATTTACTTATTTGGATAACTATGGAAACTGACAGTATAGTTTATAATTACAGTAACATAGAACTTCTTTGAAATGTATTTTATCATTAAATTTTTTTCACTTTTAATAGACCTCAAGACATAAAACCCTCAATAGGGATTAAATACAAACCCAGATTTAATGTTTTTTGATTTGACAAAAGTTCAAAAAAAAATTCATTTTTCACTGACTAAATAAAGTAATCTGAAATATAAGATAACATGGGACGAAACACGTTCACACTGTGTCACATCAAACTTGTTCCTTTTAATTTTCCAATGTTCAATTGTTTGGTAACTCGAGGATATAATTGGTTTCTTCTTCAGCTGCTCATCAGTCCTGTGGTCATCATTGGCTGAATGTCCTTTTCATGATGGGTCATACAATGTTTCATAAAGGAGACAGATTGAACTGAATCAGTGCACGTCTGTCTCCGTGCGCTGTAGCACATGCAGAATGAGAGCTGGCAATTGTCTGGGTCTATAACCATGGCTTCTCATGAAAGATTAATTGATGGCATAATGCACCTCGGTACAATGCCATATAATCCTCCATGTCTGTGTACCCTCCACATTCCATTACCCATGCCTCTTGTTCTGAGAACCCCCACCAATGAGAAATGTTAGCTTTGCAGCTATCACTGTAAAAGTCTGGAATACCCATTTGTCTTAATTTTTTATATCTCCCTTATTCACACACTAAGTTCAGTTCCACGATGCTCTCTGTACGCAGCTATTACTGAATCCGGAGTGTTAAAAAGAAGACCTTGCAAAATGTGCATAGGCAAGAGGGTCACATGACCAGGACTAGAACCAGGCCTAGGGTAAGCAATGATTGAGTGCAACCTGGCATGCAGACTTATCTCCAACCCTAGTCAACACAACTCATTTGCCAAACGTTGTCTTACTAAATTGACTAAGCACATCATATACATAGTAAACCAATTTATCTCTGTAAGCACAGAACTTAAAAAGAAAAGAATAGACAAATAGTACCTATTATGTGTGGAGAACAGAGATCTGAAGTAACTACACTAAAATTTAGTAGCAACACATTCTTGTTATTTTTTGTAAATGTATCAGACAGCACAATGGTTTCTTAAGGAACATTCCTGAGGACCCCCATCACTGCACAATATGCATGTCGCCTTAATTAACACACTGATTCAGGTCAACCTGTTCATTAATAAAGTGCAATGTTGAAAACTTTATTATATATATGATATATATATATATATAATATATATATATATAATATATATATATATATATATAATATATATATATAGTATTTATAACGCCACAAAGATTACATCAATATAATCTAAATAGCAAACGTGCTCAAGCACGTGGGCTGGCTGCGCCCGCTGTAGGCATTTTATTAAATACCTATTGTACATACGTTTAGTGTTTAGATAACATCCTTTAGTATTTAAACAGTGTGCAGTGAAACATATGATTACTCGCCTTTAATGTTTATTTAACCAAGTTATTGCTCGCGTTACAGATATTTTAAGTCTAGGGTCAGTAAGATTGCCATTTAACAAAATATCGTTAGGACAGCCCAATTTAAGTGTTTCAAATGCACCTGAAGTTTTAATACCTTCTTTAACAATTTTATTAAAATACTTGTTCATTTCTTTCTCTTGACCAAAATTAAGTTAGCTCAATGGTTGATATGGCACATTTTATGGTCGACATGACTTCGGCAAACAGGAACACCGTGAGAACCATACCAGAGGTTTAAGTAAAAATTATTAGCATAACCCATAGATCAAAAGTAAACCATGACTCAAATGGCCCTATCAAATAATGTGTTAATAATTAATGTGTGGAATTTATGTTGAGGTTATTGTGAAAATACAACTAATTTTCAGCTCTGTTGTGGTTTATCCTTTTGTAGTAAAATAATGTAAACCAAAAAATTATTTAATTTAACCTCTTTTAGTAGTTTGAGTTCACAGTCTGTGGAGGTGGCGTCTGTTGAGGCGGCGTACTTCTCAGCGTCTGTTGAAGGCAGGTACTATCACGCTTCTGTTAGGCGACGTACCCTTCTTGACAAACGCAAAAGTACATGCTGGTCGACTTCGCAGGTAACCTGTCACATTCCACTCGCCATACACCAGAGCACTACTGTGTTTTACCCTCACCACCTCCTCGCAGTCGCTTGCTTAAAGTGCACATGCTAAGGTTCCGTCTGCAAACAGGGTCCCTCGCGGCTGCGGCGCGGCATAGCGTTCCGACGTTGAGTAATTAATAACATCGGTCTTGCGGTATTTTAAAAATTAATAGCGTAACGAAAAATATTACCGGTTTTCGGTGTAAACCAGTATACCGCCCAGCACTAACCTATGGTATCATTTCGTATCAATATCGAGTATTACTTTCTGTTATCATACCGATGGCCAAAAATGATGGTATCGAGCCATCCTAAGGGAGTAACATTCCTTTTTTCTGCCATAAATTATATACATATTACACATGCAGAGTTAAAAAGTGCTCTTTCTGATCCCAATTTCTATAATTTCACAATTTCATATAAATGCAATTTGTCTTTATTTAATATTGGAGTAATAAGCACAATTGAAAAAAGATGGGTTTTTTTAACAAAAACTGTGATTTACTGTTGTGGACACCTGTGCGTATTTGCTCATAATTTTTTCCTATTTAAGTCCCCTTCCATTCCCCACGTGTTAATGAAAATGACACCAAACCCCAATTTTCAACAGCATAAATGCATTCGTTTGGAGGATGTGGAATAATAAAAATCCATCTATTTTAAAACAGCATAACAATGCTGACAAAAAGAAAATCTGGGAGAAATCACTCAAAATAAATGCTGCTGCTATGGGTATGCACAAGCTGGAAGAATCAGAATACTGTTGTAGGACGTTCACAATG
>NC_056597.1:12267724-12320379 GCF_018340385.1 Cyprinus carpio
TAATGGGTAGATCGTGTTATTTCGGGAGGCTGGTCCCTTATCAAACCTGTGCTTAAGGGTATGTGGTTTAAGTTACTGAAAAGCACGTCGCACACCCCCCCAATTGGGAAAACCCCAAAAACAAACATCCCCTATGTTATCCTTCGCGCCCCGTGCTGAAAGGGTGTTTTGAGGTTTCTTTCTCAAGCTAGCTGGAAGCCTAAAAGCTAGCAAAACACAGAGCAAGGAAACACACAAAAGCTGAACCACACCCTTTTCTTAAAAAACTACAATGGTGTGTTCTTGGGCCCTGCATGGTGGTCTGCGGCCTCACGCGGCATCTGGGAGAATCGAAGGGAAGAGGTTTTAGCTGCGCTTCCCCCCTGCTGCACTGACCAAAACAAAAGAGACAAAAAGTTTCCCTTCTATAAAACGCTTTAGATCATTGCGAGCATCCACCCACATCAAACCTGCTTTGCGCAGAAAGACAGAGAAAAGAAAGAGAAAAACAAGAAAGAGAGGAGGAACAAAAAAACCCGGAGGAAATACAATTTTGGGAGCATAGAAATGCCGCTTTCATCCGCCGTTTGGTGGCCAGGTAAATACGACAGAGAAGTAAATGCCCAAAATTTTGTCCAACAGAAATGCTCAAGGTATTGACAAATGTAATTGGGGGAAAAAAAAAAAAAAAAAAAAAGGTTTTTTTTATATAGCACTGTTTGTTTATTTTCAGTGAGTGGAAAAACAGCCTAAAGTTAAATTTAACCCATCCTCTAAGCACCAAGGGTTTAAAAAGGGCATCAAGAAAAAAAAAAAAAAAAAACTCGCTGATGTTTTGATGCTAGTTTTCTAAGTAACCATCTGTATTCCTGTTTTCACAAGGTCAAACCATGCGAGATTTCAAACCATTTCCCCCAAGTCTATACATCATGCTTTTAAAAAGCGCTTCAGTGACACTTATAAAACAGGGGGGATAGAAAGACAATACACTTACCTTATGTTATCTTCAGACAGGGGCAGCAGGGGAAAGAAAGAGGCATATACTTGCAGTGCAAATGAAACCTAAAAATTTGCAGTTAAAAAATACGGAAAGAAGGAGCACAAATTTGGTCCACTGATGTGGGAAACTTATTTGGATTGAACAATATCCCAAGGGACACCTTTGTAAATTTGTGAAATTTAAATGACCACAATGCGAAAAAGGTACATTCTAATTATCAAACTGCCTACAACTGGAATTTTAGGTATTTTTTCTTAATTTGTATGCAGACAGTGCTCTATATGCAAGACCCATTTCCACTGTTTTGGGTTTGATAAAAAAAAATAGTGATTGTATGATGCAAAATCACTTCTACTAAAACTGACTTTACGTTTTATTATACAATTGGACTTACTTCACATTTACATCAAGGGTTTACACTTAAGTTTATGTTTTATTTACAATGTGGCATCATTTCTTGTTTACACTTTATCTCACATTTTATCTTTTTTTTTTTTGTTTTGTTTTTAAAATGAGGAAAATTAGTTCTGCGCTTCAGCAGTTAACATTCAGACAGACGTCTATGGCTATTGTTGCATTTCACCCGCATGGTGTACCCTTTTTAAACACGCCTTAAACATAATATAATAAATTTTTAAAAACCCTTATATATTTTTTTTTAATGTTTCAGGACCCCTACCGCTCAGGTTTTTGATCAAAGAATTCCTCTTATACATAAAGTAGTTCAAATTGTTTTATCTCCCTTTTTATTGCAATTTCTGCTCACCAAAAAGTCACACAACCGTAGCTATAAAAAGCAGTGCTTTTTTTTCTTCGACAATGGCACATGCATTAATGCATCGCCCAACCTCACAGGGCCAAAAATCCCACTACTCTCATTATCAACCACATGCCTTAATGCTCGATTATAAAACTCCCGCCCTCCACTCTGCATGCACAGCTCAGTCTTTGTTTCTGTAATGTTTCTTACAGCTGACTGAAGACAATATGTTTAGTTATTGGTCTGGGACTTCATGAGTAATCTTTAGATATTTAAGCAGAGAGGGTGGTGTTTAATTCAGGGATACCCCTTTCAAATGCATTGGAGAAGGCCGGTTTTGTCTTTGGGGAAGTGAAATGACACATGTTGCCCCCGGGTGCAATGACCCTGAAAGTTATCCCCCGGTTTGCCATGGGTTTATTACAGTTTTAATTTTTAATCCCAAATTGGTCTCTAACCTTCTAAAACCGCTTTTTTTATATCGCAAAATCAATGAGCTAGTTGCTGGGCCCTTTTTCACCAGATTAGCGGATCAAGCCAAAAACAGCCTTTCCCAAAACGGGGCCCTTTTTGGAGAAATGAGGGGGTAACTCCTCCCGTTCTTTTCAGCCCATATGCTTACAATGCTTCATCTTTATTTATGATGTAGGGTGAAATTTGTGTTTGGGGGAAAGGTCACCCCCTTTACTTTGTTCATTACCCTGCAAACCGAATGAGCTGAAAGGGGGTTTGACGGAGTGTTTTGGATTCCCGTTTGATCTGAATATTTCCATGATTTAGAAGCTTTCTTTTGCTGGCTTCTTGCATATAAACGAGTTCCTTTCCCTTTCTATTCTCTTTATATGCCTGAAGCTGGGGAAGAGAGACATCTATGAATTTCTGCACTTATCAAGGTGTTTCTAATGCTGATTAAATGCAAAACATATCACTTTTTAATGCTTAAAGAAAGGCCACCCCTTAAAATGTTAGGGAATTCAAAAATTTACTACTTGTTTTAATTTTAGTCTTAGTGTGTCTTTGTGTGAAGCTGTTTAATTTTAGTTTTTATTAGTTTAAATCACGTTCATACTTTTTTGTCTAGCCTATTTTTTAGTGTCACAAAAATGATGACATTTAGCTAGTTTTTTTTAGTCAATGAAAAAATTGTAAACTTATCTCTTTTTAGTATTTTAATTCTATTTTTAACCCAGTCACTACAGTACAAGTACCTAGAAAATATAACGAAAACCAAAAATTTTTTTTTTTTGCCAAACCCATTCAAACAAGGGAAACTTATTATATTATTGTTACCTTATAAAACCAAGAATACATCCATTCCAGACAATTTTTTGTTTAAATTTCCGCATAGCTTCCATACCCAACTTCGAACTTTCGCCGCCCCCCGAAATTTAGGGGTCCCCCTTTCTTCTTGCCTTTGTGGAAAAAGCGTGAGGGACATCCTTCCCCGGTTTTGACGGCAGGGAAGGAAAATGTTCCCGTGTCCCAAAGGCCAGGAAAAAAAATTTGGGCCATCCAGCTTGGCTCAGTTGGGGGCCCTTTGCCGTATTGTCGTGGCCTGAAACAGCGAAGCAGTTTAATGTGAAGTGCTGCAACTCCTCCGTCATTGCTGTTATTTTGTCGCGATCACCTGTGTAAACGTTTTTACCAAGGTAGACGTGTTTATTTTTTGTATGATAGAAAAGGTAATTATTAAGTTAGTTTAATTTAAAATTATGCTTTAAAAGGGGGTCCTTGTTTGTTCAAAAGCCTTGGGGGTAAAAAAGATTTTAAGTTTTTTTTAAAAAATTTTTTTTTAATTTTCATAAAGAAATTATTAATTATTTTACCTATTTCCCGACGTTTTAAAGACTTCTCCCGTTGATCCCCTTTACAAAAATTTTCCCGGCGAACCCCCAATTTTAAAGCTGTCCAACCCGCTTAAAGGTTGTTTCCCTCCTTTTTAATTGGATGGCCCTTAAATAATTGGCCCCATGGCAAAGTCACGGGATTCTGGAAAAATTTATAAAAACACAAACAAACGAATAAAGTAAAACATTTTTTTCGAATCGTTTTTAAAAATTGGATTTTTCTGTTTGTAGTAAACACCTTTAGTTTTTTTATTTGTAACAATACTTTTTTTTTAAATTAAACAAAATATTCATCGTCACATGACCCATTTACGTTGCGTCTCGTCTTTGTTTTTTGTCCCCAATAAGTTCGTTAAAGACGATATTTAGTCATAATTCTCATTGACAAAAGCAACACTACATGGGTTTGGGGTTTTGGGTCTATTTTAAGAATATTTTTTGTGATAAATAAGATTCACAAACATCAACAACATTGTTTTCAAAACACTCTCATTGCCCTCCTCAAAGCATTTTCATTGGCACAAAAAGCATTTTAATTGACACATAGATGAGAATCTAAAACAAAGGGCATCTCACATGGATATGCAAAACAATCATCTGAAATTGGGAAATACTGAATATAGAATGACTACGCAAAAATTTGCGTGATACCGTAATACTGCATAGTTTGCTTGATGACCGTAACATTTGTTTGAGCTCTTTTAAAACCTTTAAATCCAAGTAACAAATGCATCCAGTCTCCTGCTGAATAATCCTAACCCACTGTGAGAGTAAGTTTTACTGTGCAGCAACAGGTCATAAAACTCTAGTCTCAATCCATCCCCAACCAACATCACAATCAACCTGAGTGTCAGACTACAGACAAATGTTAGAGAAGAAACAGCAGGAGAGATTGAGTGACAACAGCCATGGATGAATGCCGCGTGTGGCGATAAACGATGCTACTTCTGTTCAAATGGCTGCTATTTCTTACTACTGGTTTCTGGCGACTAGATTCTTCTTGAAAAAGAGAAAAGATTGATCTTCTACTTCCGTCTCAAATTTGTGTGTTGTCCACAAATGTACTGTAATAACCAAGCATAACAAATCAGATTAGAACAGCACTCAACACAGATCAAGTGCATTTTTAGCTATATATAGACAGAGCAAAAACAAAAAGTTGGTATACGTAGTATGCGAGCGAGTCCACAGCATTGTGGAACTTCAAGTAAAAGCATATTACTCCAATTCCATCAATTAGTTAAGTGACTTGCATATGCACTCCAGTGTGTCTGCGCCGTACAGATTTGGTGTGGGTGTTATCAAATGCTTGGAGCGCCTCCATGTACTTTTCAGAAGCACTTCAAAAACAACAGAGAAAGAGAGGGGTTTAATCGTAATGGCATGGTGATCTCCAGGGTATTTAGCAGGCCCAGTCATACTATGTATTGCTACAAAAACGATATGTATCACAGCACGGTATGCATAAGGGGACCGTGGGCGGACTCAGGCAAAACTAATCTAATTCCTTTCTGACCTTCGTGAAGATATATGTTCCGAGAGCGCGGTTCCAGGAGCTTAGCGAAGCAATCCGCGAGCTTGCTGACAGGCATTACAGTGATGCTGACCAGACATTAGCGTGCATTAGCTTAGCAAAAAGGTACCGTTAATTCATTCTCTGAGCTGTTCTTCGCGAATCAAAATGAGAGCTGATTCCCCTCCCCTCCATCCCATTACCCGCCCCGTAATAAGAGATTCATGTCCAATTGGCGGGAAGGCCTAAGGAAGAAAAATCAAATCGAATCCAACGGGATTAGATCAAATCAGTCAATAAATGGTGCTCTGGAGCATGTATCACCTTGAGGGATTAAAGGAAGGGGAAGTTGAATCAGTTCTCAGTGTGTTCAATTGCGCTCTCAAGTAAACGAACAATCACCATGAAAACCAGTGCTTGGGAATCTCCAGACTGATGGAGGTGTAAAATCAAGTAACGCTATCGTAAACCTTTAACAAGCGCTTGTGCTAACAACCACAGCATAGGTTGAACATCTTAAGATAAGGAAATACCGGAATATTCTCAACCTACATTCTATCATTGACCCACCATTCTAAGCTTGAATGCTGTTATTTTTTTGGGAGAGAGAATAAAAATAAATAAAATCAATAAATAAAATGTACACACTGTCAGTACTCAAAAATCACAATAAACTGCATCATAAAGTTGCATACAAGTGGTCCAAATAATGCCAAGCTTGACATTAAATTAGTGGAATCATATGACAGGTTAATTTAGAACGTTTTGGCAAAAACGACTTCATTAATAATAGAGAATAACAACCAATCCCAAATGTAGGAGTAGAAGAAGTTCTTATAATTTACAGTGAAAACACTGGAGGTGGAGAACAATACAACATTTATATATATATATATATATATATATAATATATATATACTAAAGGACTTTGAAAACACAGTCAGGACAGAATCTGATGATCCTTTTACCTGAAGGAAGTGGTAATGAATCTAAACTCAGTTTAAGAAAGACATAAAATGATTGATCAACACAATGTCTAAAGTGGTGAAACCGCAACTTTGCCTTTCCACCTACTATAAATGTAACTCGTCTTCCACCAGTTCACACAAGACAACATTGCTGATCAACTCTTCCACTCCACTTATTAGCTTTACCATCAGAGCTCTGAGTTCAATTTAAGGATGGGTTATACCACAGGTAGAGTAGGGTTGGAGTTTAAATTTACTTGGTACCAGGAGGCGCAGCCAGTCGTTTGCTCATAAAATACCTTCACGGCACCGGAAAGCCACTGGTTTGCAGACATAACAGTGTTTGGCAGAGAGCAACCAACACTTCTTATTTTGTGGTGAAAATGTTTGTCCAACAACTTTAAAACAGTGCTTTAGGGAGCTTTAGGGAGGGATTTTCTCCATAGCAGTGGATTTTTTGATAAGACAAAAAGTGATGTGCCCCCAAGTGGTGACACTAGGGGGTACACACAAACACCACACAAATAAATAAATAAATAGTCATGTTTTACTCATCTATTATTATTATTATTCTTATTATTATTATTATTATTATTATTATTATGTATTGCTATTTCTGTTGTTTACCTGTTTTTTTTTGGTCTGTTTTATAAATTAGGTCTGTGCATCTAAGGACTATTGCACAACCCACCACCATTACTTTTATAGGTGTTGTTGTGACACCATGTTGTCAAGCGTGCGTGGCGCAGGTGTGCTGATTGTGCACTGTAATTCGACAGCCCATGTTCAAAGTTGCTCTTCAATGGTTTGATTTCCTGAAGGATCCTTTGAAAATCAGCCTGCTTTTGACAGAAAAAACAGGAGGGTTGTAAACAGTTGATTTGGAGTATTGTAGGCCTATCAATAATGTAACCACGGCTGTTTTCAAATGACTGGCTAACATAACATCATATTTCCAAACTATAATTTCATTTTGTTGTGGTTTGATTTGGTCAGCAAAACCAGCATATTATGCAAACAAGTTTATTTTTCATCCTGTCTGAAATGCCATCAACAGACAGTTTCTTTCCTTTTATTATTTATATATATATAATATTTTACAACCACCTTTAAGGAATTTTATAGTTCCCCTGATATTAATCAAAATCTGCCAATGACATGAAGCATAAAAATCTTACTTTTTTATCATAATAATTTGCTGTCTTTGAAATACAAGAGATGACTCTCGGCTTGTTGTAAAGACAGCAAACAAACTCATCAACATGCAGGCCCAACAGCTCAGGGGCCTATGTACACGTAAGACTTGCTAATTAAAAATGGAAGGCCACATTCTATCTACATGAGCAGTTTGTTCTTAATGTGCGGTGAACGCAAGCAGTGAAGCCAAGGAGAGAATTTGCATATAGAGGCGTGACACTAATTGCTAAAACCCGAACTATAAACCCAACAATAAATATATGGAGCGAATACTAAACATTCCAACAAACACTCTCTCTGGCAAACTCATCTTATCTGGACTGTATAGAGAGAAACTAAAAGTACTACACGCGATTGAAAGACGGAGGGAATGAATATCGTCACTTTTAAATTAAATTATGAAGTTGTACAAAATACATTTTTCAGAACATCAAATCCAGGAGTTATTTCAATGACTCCCCTGTAGCTAACAACAGATAATAATAATAATAATAATAATAATAATAATAATAATAATAATAATAATACTAAATAACATATGAGTATTATTATTATTATTCTTTAGTATAGGGGCCAAGCACACGAAGGTTCGTAGGCACCTATTGAAATCGTGCGGTTATTATTATTATTCTTCTTCGTCTTTCTGCTTTTCCGCCGCAATCTAATGGCAGCCCATAGACCGATTGCGGAAAGTTGTATTAATTTGGCACAATGATAGAGGACAGTCCAAGCTTTAACTATAGTAAATTGAAGTCTCTAACTCCAACTCTCTAGGCGCCACCACTTGTCAAAAGTTTTCAATATTTGTATGCTAATAACTTTTGAACCGTAAGCCACAAAATGAAATTCTTTTTCCCCTCTGAATCCTTGGCTCAGGCCAAAGTCGATGAACCCCGAAATTAAAAAAATCGCAAGGTTTAGTTTTTTCGCTATTTTCAATTGTTTGAAAATACCTACTTCTACGAACTCGTCCTAGAGCGGTTAGCTCCGATTTTTCACGAAAATTGGGCTCAGATCATCTTCAGACCATGGCGGCAAAAAAGTTATGGAATATTCAAGTTGATTCGTCCAACCGTTCTCGAATACCACGCGACCAAATTCTACGAAAAGCCAGCAAAAATGCTTGTGAGGCTATAACTCCGCAACGGTTTGGCGTTGAGACCAAACTTGGTGTGTGTTATAACAAGCATGACCTGAGACACTACCTGCAAGCTGGGGACGCAGCGCCACCTAGTGGTCAGGAGATATGAAAAATGCATATTTTTGCTTATAACTTCTGAATGGTTTGGCCAAAAATCACAAAATTGGTCTCATAAGATTCGGTGGGTCATGTCAAGTCGAATGATATCCAATTTTCCCGTGTCGGCCATTTTAGGTGTCGGCCATTTTGAATTATGTTTCAAAAATGCTGTATTTTTTTGAACGCATCATCGTATCGCTGCTCACGAAAATAATTACAAAAATGTTTGGCTCCATGCCCTGAAGCTAATCAAAAAGTTTGGTCACCTTGTGGTCAAAAGTTATAATGAAATATCTTACTAAAAATGCCTAATAACTTTTGAAAAAATTAGACTATTGCAATGAAAGTCATGTCTCTATATTCTTTGGGTCATGCCAGAGAACATCGATACCAATTATTCCAAAATTGACCATACTTCCTGTCCGCCATTTTTTATTAAAGTTAAAACCGACTTTTCGAACTCCTCCAGACCGTTTAGTCCGAGTTTCACCAAATTTGTTCGATCATCTTCAGACCCCAAGCTGAAAAAAAGTTTATGACTTCGTGTTGAGGATACGAAAACTGTTTCGTTTAGCGCAATCAACGAATTTGTTTGTAAAGATCAAAATACATCTGAGGCGTAACTCGGTCAAGCTTGGACAATTTTGTACCAACTTTGTATGTGCCGATTGTCATGCTGCAGACTGACCATGCCACCATCAATTGTGTAACCAGCAGCCACCTATTGCTCCAAGAGTAAATATCATTCCTTACCCATTAAGAAATTACACTTATGAAAAAGCTAGTAAACTTTTTTAATGCAATTAGCCTATTGCAATGAAAAAACTGGTCTCTCAAATATTCCTTGGCTCTGCGATATGCCGGACAACATAGTACCAATATGCAGGAGTAGCGCTGAAAATTCCTGTCCGCCATTTTGAGTTTATGTTGAAACCTACTTTTTCGAACACTTTCATCACCGTTGGTTCGATTTTCACAAACTTGAATCAGATGATCTTGCCAGACTGTGCTGGCAAAATGTTATGGATTTTGTATCGATAGACCAAAAGTCCTTTTTCCGCATACGAACACAGTGACGAAAACATGTTCACGCATTGATGTGCCAAAATGACACTTCAGCCTGTATCTCCTGCAATGCTTTAGGCATACTCGACACCAAACCTTTGTGGTGTGGCATTGTCACCTCACACACAGAACACACCAAACATGATTTGATTACACGCGCCACCTGTTGTTCAAAAGTGAGAAGTCATATTACATCATAATTTACTAGTGGCTTGTATTTATTTATGTTTTCCGCTCTTTTTCATTACAATCATACCTAAAATTTTGTTGTAATTGCTCATTGTTTGCATTTGTGTGATGCTCCATGCCATGCGTGTAGCTCCCTAATAATTGTCCGCTGGAGTGCTTGGCCCGTAATTGCTGCTTGCAGCTATAATTTATTATTATATTTCCTGTTGTGAGCTATATATTATATATATATATACTATATTTATATATTAATATCGGTATATTATCTATATCTCTATATATACCTATACAGGCACAGACAGACAAATAAATAAACGAATGAATAAATAACTAAAGAAATAAATGAAATAAATAAAATCATAAATAAAATAAATAATAAATAAATAAAATAAATAAATAATTTGTTTACCCATCATGCCTGTACATTTACTTTCTAGCGCTTCAGTTGGGTGTTATCTTTTTAATTTAGGTTATGGGATTTTGAGTGTCCATTTCCCAAATAACATCCCTTTAAGTGCTTACTCAGAGCAGGTTTTGGAAGTTTGTTTGGTGTTCGTTTTGTTTTTAAAAGCATCAACTGTAGTACTTAACATTAGCAATATATTATAATCACTTTAGGACACAAAACTTTCTCTCTCTATTTTTGGTAATAGAAAATAGAAAAAAAACAAAAACAATGGACAACTTTTTTTTTAATTTAATTTGGTTTTGTTTGTTTGTTTAGAGTTGTTTTTTTTTTACTTCCCTGCAGAAGTGTCCTGGGTGATGTTGTGGGATGATATCTCAATGCAGTCCTCCAAATGAACAGAAAAAAAGTAGGGGTACATAAACAGAGTGAAGCTACAAAAGAGGCACTGCAAGGTGCACACACACACACAAAAACACACGTATCCCAGCTGACGCTGTACTGATGGATAAAGTCAGTTTGTTGCAGATCTGCCTCCAACGCTGCGTTTCCTCCCCACACAGTCTAGCCGAGCCGTGCTCCAAACCAGCACTCTACTGATCCTTCTTTGTTCTCTGTCTCTCTCTTTCTTTCTCTCTCTTAGATCTCTATGCTCAGATATTTCTTCTTCTCTCCTCAGTATAAAGTATAACTTTTGTTCTATGTGTAAGCCTACTATTAAAACATCTTACTGACCCAAACCTTTGAGCAGTAGTGCATAATTAATGTCTCTAAGAGAAATGATTGTTATTGGTCCATCTTCAACGTGCAAATGAACAACTGATTAACAAATGTGGACCCTGGACCCTGGAAATTGAGATTTTGGCATATAAGAAAAATCTATAATTTTGACCCCATACAATGTTTTATTTTTTTTTTGGCTATTGCTGCTGCAAAATATACCCCAGCGACTTAAGACTGGTTTTTGTGGTCCAGGGTCACAAAATCCTCCATAGGTTTGCACCCATTTGATGTTCTATGAATTAAAACATAAAGGCAGAGAGTAACCTAAACCTGTTTCCAGGAAATACCAGAGAAAAATAATTATTATAACAATCACTTCACTACTGGATCCACTGTGCCCCATGTGATTTGCTTGATTGGAACACCATCATTTGGTCCTCACCTGTACTAAGTTACATCTAACTCCCCTTTAGAGGACAACTTTCCTTCCCTGTTCCATCCTGCTCGCCTCCGAAACCATCTGACACTACAGCCTCTTGTGGCGGAATACCAGTCCTCCTGAGAGCTCCTGTGCCATAACACTAATAAAATCCCATAAGGTCTGCTAATTGTAATGAGCCTTTAATGTGAGCCTTGCGTTTTTAAAGCCCTGTTTACCTAATCCTGTGCCCCTCGGCATCACCCGCAGAGCTGCAAAAATCTTGTTGATGAGACATTGTAAGTGAAGGAGGATAACCAAAGAGGGTAAATCTGTTCTATGCCTCTACATGTCCACAGACACATGCACATGGCTGTAAAGTAGTATTGTGTCGGTAACGTGATTGTGTTCAGTTACTGTGTACCATGTTCAAGTTTTTTATTCTGCATTGAATTCACAAATAGAACACTATTAAAATGAAGGTAACATTGAAATGCACTCACATACACCAACTACTGTTCAAAAGTTTGAGATGAATAGGAGTTTTCCCAAACTAAACTAAAGCTTTTATTTAGCAAGGATAGCTGGAGGGGTAAATAAAGAAGCATACATATATGTCCTATTTCCCACACACTTCCATTCTCCTTTTGCATACATAGCCTACGTTTCTATTCTCAACACACTTCCATTCTCCCCTTTGCATTGCATTTATTTAAAACTCGATCACACAAATACATTCTTATTGTCATACAGCAAATATGTTTTCTTCTGCTTATATATGCAATTTTACTTATGATTTTTATTTAGTTTATTATTTTTAATTTTATTTTTTTGCTTTTTTACCTTAATATTATAATAAACAGAAAAAAAGAAAACAGTGGTCAGAGGCAGGGTAGAATTAAACAAAAAAGATTAGATTAGAGAAGCAGTGTTTTTTTTTTTTTTTTTTTTTTTTAAATAAAATAAGCAGGTAGTAAAGGTAGGTTTTTGTATTTTTATTTTTTTATTTTTATTTTTTTTTTTATTGAAGATGGCTACGGACTGCTTCGGATTGAGATGGGGGAGGTTATTCCACCAGGAAGGAACATATATTTACAAGTCTGTGAAAGTGATTTTGTGCCTCTTTGGGATGGCACAATAAAGCATCGTTTACTTGCAGAATGCAAGCTTCTAGAGGGCATATAAGTCTTAAGTAATGCATTTAGGTAAAGGGGTGCAGAACCAGTGGTGGTTAATACATTCAATTAATTAAACAAATACAAATTAAATAATTAAAAGTAATTTGAAGCCCAACTAACTTTGTGTCAGTACGTCATAAATAGAATGAATGGTTTATGGCTTGTACGCCCCCCTTCTTAAAATTCCGTAGCTTCACTACTGAAATTCACATTGTACATCTCAGCAAAAAAGTCGATAATGTTGCTCTTTAAGTAATTATACTCACACCTTTCACTATTATGTAAATACTTTGAACAGAGGTAACACACACACATACAGGGAAATTCAAACATGCAGAGAAAATAAATAAATACTAAATAAATAAATACATACATAAATAAATGAATAATAGCTAGAATAATAGAGTATACATGCTGAGACAAGGAAACATCTATAACATTTATTTTAAATTGTATTATTTAATAGAATAATCAAAATTGAATAATAGCTCTTGATGGCGCCGCACACCACGGCTGCCTTCAGTGCTTGGCTCTCCAGTGTTTGTACTGTTTTTGTTCGTTTTTTTCCTGTTTTTTGTTTAGCAAACACGGTCAGTTTCACCAGGGAAGAAACTGCTGAACATTCGGCAGAACACACCACAATATCTTTTACCGGATTTCAATTATTCAGACGTTTTACTGAACGTTGTTGTTGGCGGAGCAGTGGGGCTGATCAAACGCTACAGGACGCGCAGACGGGGAAAGCGAACTGGAGCGCTTGTCAGAATCAGGAAGCGCGGATTTTTCGAAAGCCGTTGCCTAGCATCCATCTGGCAAATCTCCACTCTCTACCCAACAAAATGGACGAAACTCCTTCTGCTCCACTCGTACAAATAAGGATTTCTCACACTCTGCTGCTCTGTGTTTCACGGAAACCTAACTGAATGACGCCATCACGGACAGCGCGCTCCATCTGCCAGACTTTCAGCTGTTTTAGGACCAGATCGCGGGGAAAATCGCGTGCCGGCGGGACATGCTTTTACAATCAGTGAACGGTGGTGTACAAATGTAACTGTGTTAAAGAAGATGTGCTGCTCAGATCTAGAAGTGCTCTTTGTCAACTGCAAGCCATTCTTTCGGGAGTTTCACTCGTTCATTCTGGTGAGTGTTTACATTCCTCCGCATGATGCGAACACGTAAGCCTGGCTTTACAGAAACTCGCTGATCAGATCACAGGAGACAGAACAACAACACACCTGGACTCCGTTTTAATCATTCTTGGGGACTTTAATAAAGCCAATCTCTCCCCGGTAAACTGCCAAAATATAGACAGCAGGTTACATGTCCCACCAGAGACAGTAACATATTGGATCACCGTTACACCACAATAAAGGATGCATATCACTCTGTTCCACGAGCAGCTTTGGGGCTGTCTGATCACTGTCTGGTTCATCTTATACCGACCTACAAGCAGAAACTTAAATCTGCTAAACCTGTAGTATGAACTGTGAAGAGATGGACCAGCAAAACAGAGCAGGATTTACAAGATTGTTTTGACCCTCACTGATTGGAGTGTTTTTGAAGCTGCTACCACCGATCTGGGACGAACTCACAGAGACTGTGACATCCTATATTCAGGTTTTTTTGTGAGGAGATATGCATTCCTACCAGGACTTATTTTAACATTCAACAATCGATAAGCCGTGGTTTCACAGCAAAACTCAGACATCTTCGTCAGGCCAAAGAGGATGGCCTACAGAAATGGGGACAGAGTCTTGTACAATCAGGCCAGGAACACACTGAACAAAGAGATTAGCGTGGCTAAAAAGACCTACGCTAAAAGTTGGAAGACCCGTTTACTTCCAACGACTCAAATTCAGTGTGGAGAGGACTAAGAGCCATCACTACTACAAGACACCATCCCCCTGCACTGAGGCTAATCAACGACTTGCTAACGACCTGACTGAGTTTTATTGTAGATTTGAAACCCCCCAGCACCCATTCTGACCATCTCTCTTCACAACCATTAAAAACACCTCCTGCAATCCCCCTCTCCACACCTCAAATCTGTGAAGATGATGTGCGCCATGTCTTCAGGAAGAACAAAAGAAGAAAAGCACCAGGCCCAGATGGCGTTTACCCCAGCCTGTTTGAAAACCTGTGCTGACCAGCTGGCCCCCATCTTTTCACAGATCTTCAACCAGATCTCTGGAGTTGTGTGAAGTGCCTTCCTGCTTCAAATGCTCCACCATCATCCCCGTTCCAAGAAACCCAAGATTACAGGACTTAACGACTACAGACCTGTGCTCTAACATCTGTCGTCATGAAGTCATTTGAAAAAACTGGTTCTGGCTTATCTGAAGGACACCACTGGGCCCCTTACTGGACCCCCTGCAGTTTGCTTACCGAGCAAACAGGTCTGTGGATGATGCAATAAACATGGGACTGCACTTCTGCCTGCAACATCTGGACAAACAGGGACCTTTATGTGAGGATCCTGTTTGTGGACTTTAGTTCGGCTTTCAACACCATCATCCCAACAGCCCTCCAGACCAAACTGAGACCCAGCCCTCTGTTCCTAGCTCGTTGTCTGCCAGTGGATCACCAGCTTTCTGACAGATAGGCAAACAGCTAGTGAGACTGGGGAAATTCATGTCAAACAGCCCCCCCACCAACACTGGTGCCCCTCAAGGATGTGTTCTCTCCCCACTGCTCTCTCGCTGTACACCAACGACTGCACCTCTAAAGACCCTTCTGTCAAGCTCCTGACGTTTGCAGACGACACTACAGTCATTGGCCTCATCCAGGACGGTGACGAGTCTGGGTTACAGACAAAAGGTTGAGCAGCTAGCTGTCTGGTGCAGTCTTAACAACCTGGAGCTGAACACGCTCAAAACAGTGGAGATGATCGTGGACTTTAGAAGAAACCCCCCTGCACTCCCCCGACTCCATCATGAACAGCACTGTGGCTGCAGTGGAGTCATTCAGATTCCTGGGAACCACCATCTCTCAGGACCTGAAGTGGGAAAATCACATTGACTCCATTGTGAAAAAGGCCCAACAAAGGGGTTGTACTTCCTTCGCCAGCTGAGGAAGTTTAACCTGCCACAGGAGCTGCTGAAACAGTTCTACTCAGCCGTCATTGAGTCTGTACTGTGTACTTCAATAACTGTCTGGTTTGGTTCAGCTAAAAAATCAGACATCAGAAGAATACAGAGAACAGTTCGGACTGCTGAAAGGATATTTATTGGTACTCCCCTGCCCACCCTTCAAGACCTGTTTACATCCAGAGTGAGGAAAAGGGCTCAGAAAATCACTCTGGATCCCTCACATCCAAGTTACCCCATCTTTGAACTTTTGCCATCTGGCCTGCGCTTCAGAGCCACAAATACCAGGATAGTCAGGCACAAGAACAGTTTCTTTCCCCCAGGCAATCCTACCTCATGAACAGTTTTAAATGTTCCCCACTTATGCAATAAAAGTGTGCAAATATCCTTATATTTATTTGTTACCCCTCCATCCTAGTACATCCCTGCATCTTACTCAATCCTATTCCATTATCATTTATAAGTGTACACTTATTTATTTGCAAAGGTTTTTTTTTTTTTTTTTTTTGACTGTGTGTTGTTGTTTCTGTGTACTGGAAGCTTATGTCACTACAACAAATTCCTTGTATGCGCAAGCATACTTGGCAATAAAGCTCTTTCTGATTTCTGATGCATACTTGGCAATAAAGCTCACAGTTCTCGATATGATATTCAACTGTTCGGTACGACATCCACGGATTAATACACACTTGTCAATTGGGTGTTTTATATTTAAATAACTTCTGTGCATTTTATTTCTCTCTGAATTGGCTCTGTGTGTGTGCCCGTGAGTCTACATGCTGAGACAAGGAAACATCTATAACATTTATAAGGATTAGAAAATGGATTACAAATATACTTAATGATTATGAAAATACCTGAGATGGTTTGAACAAGACATATAAACTATATATTGTCGAGTGTTTATTGTATTTATGTTTCATCATTCAAAACATTTCGATCTTTTTTTTTATTCAACTACAGTTATGGCTGAAATCCTTTGTCCATATTAGGGACTTCCTGGAATGTCATGCACTCTTCTATTACTTCTGTGATGCATAACCTTGCTATGAGTTCTGCGCTAGACTAACTAAGACTTGTCATGGCACTTGTATACTGTTGTTTTTCTCTCGTTGGTCTGATTGCTTCTATTGTTCTCATTTGTAAGTGGCTTTGGATAAAAGCGTCTGCTAAATGATTAAATGTAAATGTAAATGTAAATGCATATTTGGAGTTTATAGCGCCCCATAATGGCCAATCCATGTTGGGTAAAAATAGGAAAAAAAAATAATGCTTCTCTCAAAATAAATTATATATATAGATATATATATACAATTTCATGTCTTTTCTCAGTGTACAGGAAATGTTTTTTTTTTTTTTAATTGCATTAAAAAAAAAAAAAAAAACTGTATGAAGCCAGCAGAGCCAAACTTAAAACCACGATTAAAGGTATTTATACAAATACAAGGTATTTATTGAACTGTGGGCTAACTGTATCGTTGCATCCCTACTGTAAACACACTTCAGAGTTGAATTCTAATTATTTTCTCATCTACTCAAAAGCACTACAAAAGTGCACAAAAATGTCCACTTGACTTAGGAATTGTATTCCAAGTTGGAGCTTTTCAATGAATCACTCAATCCACTTTAGAAATCTGATATGAATGATTTCTTCACAAATCAATCAAACTGATCTGGTTACAGTGGTTAACAGCTCACAGTAGGCAAAGAGAATCAATGAAAAAAAAAATCAAATGTGGTTTGTACCTCACACAAACCTAAGAAGTCTTGGAATGTAGTGCAGCAGTTCTATGGGCCATATTTATGCTACTTTCATTATTCTTTTGTATCCTTTGTAAAGCTTCAAAGACTAATTTCACATTCACTGCCCCTGAATGGAAAAGAGCAACCAGCTGAATTCTTTAAAACTTCTCTTTTGTGTTCCCAAGAAGAAAGAAGTTAATTAATGACAAAACTGTCTGCTGCTCTCTTTAAAGCAAGAGCTCCAATTTCCCTGTCATTTTAGTAGACATAGCACTCTCTCACTACCGCTCATGTTGATCTCCCGCTGGGCTCATGATAAGTATCCACTGTGGGGTACACACTATAGCTGATCACCTGCTGATAGCCTATAATATGATTAATGATTGACTCTGAAAACAACTTCAAGCAACTAGCAGCCATGTCATTTTGTTTTTGCAAAACCATTTTCCATGCGTTAATCACTAGGATAAACCGAGTCTTTAGGGCTCAAGCTGAGACTGGAACATATTGTATATATAAACGCACCTGTTGAAGATGATGGGTGTCGGGTGTCGTGTTTCATATGTATTTCATGTTCCGAAACAAAACAGGGTTACATCAGGCAGGGGACATTTCTATTTAAGGAATTACTGTCGCCACAACATTATGCTAATTTATCTCAATAAGGCGAAGGCTAAGGGGGGAAATATGATTACCCTTGTAACTAAGACAAACACAGGCGTCTGAGGTTAAGGACTATAATGACGGTGCCATGCTGTGTGTGTGTGGCGGGGGGGGGGGGGGGGGTATGTGTGTGTGTAAGAGAGATTGTTACAGATGGAGATGATAATAACAACTGGCAGCTGTACCTTCCAATGCTTGCAGGCTAATCCACTGAATGAGAGGTACAGACTGAAAAAAGGCTGCCATGTGTGGCTAAGCTACAGTTTAACAATGCAGTCAATATAAACTGCTCTCGATACTTTAGGTGATGAAAACTGTGGCTGTGATAAAGCAACATGGAGTGCTTGCATGGATTCTATCCAAATGATCCATGAACAAAACAATAAAATAATTAATTGGTGCATTTGCAGAGAATTTTAGCAATGCATTGTAAAACCAGTAATAATAATAATTGTAACATAAATGTTTTATTACTATTATTAAAAAATAAATAATAATAATAATAATAATAATAATAATAATAATAATAATAATAATAATAATAATTAATAATGATGATAATAATAATAATAATAATAATAATAATAATAACAACAATTAATTTGTACATATTTCTTAGAGAACATACTCAAAGTGGAGTTTCTATGAAAAGCAAGTGGGAAGCATGGGAAGATTGGGATAAGTGAAAGCCACGAAATGTCATTTGAATGGAGTGGTTCTAGAAATTTTCACAGGCTCGCTTTCCAACATCCTTATTGTTTACCGATTTCTAAGAGCTATCTCTTGGATGATATCCCAGCTCAGCATGCTTCAGATGAAGTTTTTTTTTTTTTTTTTTTTTTTTTTGTAAATGAGTTGGGCGCTAATAAAATGGCCTCTGTGATGAGACGGATACTGTTATCAGCCCTGCCTTCAAGCGTGCACATGCTAACAGTGAAGCAACTTTGATATCTGGCGTAGCTGCATCATACGAGCACCGCTTTGATCTCATGGATTGATGAAGCTCTGCACTTGAGTAAAGGCAGGGAGGGATGATAACAGAGAGAAAATAGGGATATGGCATATTTGTGGCAGAGAGAGCAGGTGATTACATGAGTTTAACAGGCAGATACAGTGACGTTAGTTGCATGTTATCAAGTTATAAAAAAAAGCAAAACAACAACACAATATATATCAGCACAGCAAAATCAGCTACTTCAAATTAGAGTAATTATCAAGAGTTGTTAACTGATAGGTTGTTGGTTTAAACAGTGACAAACAAAGTGTTGTATTATGTTACTGCAGATGTGTGGGCATGTACTGAAGGTTGCAATTACTAATTTCCTATGTTCAGGAAAAAAAAAGAATATATATATTTATATATATATATATATACTTATATATACATATATACTATATATATATATATAATACAATATATATATATATATATATATATATATATATATATATATATTATATATATATATATATAATACTATATATACCATATATTATATCTATATATATATATATATTATCTGAATATCTATATATATCTATAGATTTATCTATATGATATATTATGCTGCTTTCAGCATATGTAATGTGCAAGTATAAATATTTCAAATGGTGTTATGCGGCATTGTCACCATGTTGCATGTTTAATTCAGCAAGTAGGGTCCGGTTATCATCTCATTTACATTTATTCTTTTTTAAGTTTTGAATATGTAAATATGGTTATGTTGCGGGCATTTATTAAAAAATGTCTCCTGGCAGTTTTAAAAAAAAAAATGAATTAAGAAAAAGTTGTTAAAATTGCTTCCAGTATCTTCATCACACTTTAAAAGGGAAGGTCAAGTCCGTTGCATTGTGGGATACAGTACCAAACCCAGTGTGCTGTTATATTTTGCACATTTTGTCAAAAAAAAAAAAAATGTCATCCAGGTATTCTGAGTAATGTTATGAAAGATTTATATTGTTTTGAATCTTCTATTCATCAAACAATTTTGGAGGAACACACACACACACACACACACACACACACACACACACACACACAAATGTGTCACAATATTACTGTTTTACTGCATTAATGATGTTGTATGTACTGCTGAAATAGAGTAGCATGAAAGTATGTAATTCTGGAGATTCTTCAGCTTTCAAACTTCCTCACTTCATGTTCATGCATGCATTAAAAACACTTATTGCTTATTTCATATGCACAAATGCAAAACTAAAGATCCACTGTTTAATTCAAAGCAAATTAAAATGAGAAAAAGCAAAAGCACTTACAAACAAAGCATTTACAAACTAGCAAACAGAGTTCAATGACCCCAAAAAAGCAAAAAGCAAATTTTTACTAATCTAGACAGTATCTGACCATACAGCCCGAGGGTTTCTGATATGATTAAGAAAGAGTTAGATGGAGAAAGACAGAAGAAATACAGAAAGATGTAGAGGGGTGTGGAGCAAGATGGGTAGGGTGTTTTGGCCTTAGGGTGTACAAGCTCTAAACTCTCACCACAGGCTTCTTAGAACACCATTCATGTTGCTTCTGCAGAATCTATTAATTGCATGTTGATGTCTTTAACGAATGGGCCCACCAGCAAGCATTAGCCTCTATCAATTAGCTGTCATTTCTCTTGTTTCCTCCCTCCAGAGTTTGAGATGACTATTATCAACCTCAACCTAACCCCTGAATCAGCTGTGATTCTGTTCTGTCAAACACACATTCTGAGACATCAGTTGCCCTTCTGCCATCTGTGTGGAGGAAGCTGAGGTGAACGTTTACATACACGTGATGTGATTTTGTCACTGTTGCTAAGAGAAAATGACTGGTTCCCAATAGACCTCATATGAACCTATTTGTGCTATGATTAAATGGACAGGAAAATAGGTACAGCTAAATACAGAAAACAAGCATTAGTTGTAGCTAGCATGTGCTTGCATGTATATGTATATTCAAAGTGCATGATTTTCTCATGGGTTTTCAAAAAATGGGGCAGATATATTAACTCAGCCTTGGGACATGTGTAACACTAATGAAAATAACAAATGAGTAACAGAGTGCAGAAGGGGGAAAATGCCAGTAGAAAAAAGTAACAAAGTTTCAACAGGAGATTCAAATTGTAAGGAATTTAACAAGTCTGGTTCCAGTTCTTTAATGGTGTCATTAACCTGTTAGCCAGAATCCCCCATTATGGGACTCACAGCTAAAAATACCCTACCTAACTTTAAATTACAACAGTTCTTTACTTCAGTGTGCTACACACACAATTTTGGTGTCTTTGGAAAGAAGACCCTTTAGGTTTTACTTTTCATCATCTTTACTTTTCATCATTTTTTTTCTTCATATAAAAATACATGAAATCAGTCCTGGAGAAATCTAGAAAAGTAATGGGTTGGAAGTCACATGTCTCATGAGTTTCTATTTCAAATCTGAAGAAGATACCATGAAAAATGAGATTCCTGCAATAATTTTTCTGATCCTATGTCTAGTACCCCCCCCCCCCATATTTACCAAATGTATTGAAGGGATCTACAAACTATTGTAGTCATTAAACATACCAATGCATAGTTTTTCAAATATAAAACAATAGACAGAATCTAAGACATATACAGTAAGTGATTTATTTGAGAACTAGAAAAATACGATAAAAATTATTTGAGTAATAAAAATAAATAAGAAAAATAAAAAAATGATTAACTATGTATGCCAATTACAGTACATCCTGAGATTCCTAGAAATACAGCATTTACACTGATAGATGCTCATATAGTCAATTATCACGTGCTGACGTTCTGACGTGCTGATGGCCAGTTATAGTGATGGTAATCATACAGATGCGCCATAAGGTCAATAATCACACTCTATTTATATAGACAACGTTCACATTGATAGCTGTAATTATACAGTAATACAATATTGTTTGTGTCGTTATGGAATAACTCACGCTCAAAAAACTGCGTTTTTTACTACCAAGACGCAGTTTTTTGAGCGTGAGTTATTCCATAACGGACACAAACAATACTGTCCCTGAAATGTAAACAAAGGAATTTCTATCCATATTACAACGTTATTGCTTCGTTGGACTAAACATGCTCTTTGGGATGTCGTTCAGTGGACCCTTACTTTTCTAACTAAACCGGGATTTACAGCTGTGGATGTGTTTATAACTCATTATTATGATGAATCTGGTATGTACTGTTTTTTGATTCTTCATGTTTTGATGTGTTCTGCTTACACAAATTTAGCAAATACATTTATAAGCTTTTCATTTAAAAACAGCGATATGTCGTTGATGCTTGAGGCTTAGATCTTTATAATGATATATAGTTTGTCAAGATTAATTTTGTGCCGTTTCATCTAATCTATTTGTAAGCATTGTCATGTGCCAACATGTGTTAACAGGTTAATGATTCTTTTAGTACTTTGGAGGAAGTATTTCTTACTTTTAAATTCTTATTGCATGTACTGCCCTCAGCAATCTGTCACGCTACAGTGAGATAAATGCAGTAAGAAGATGAAGATGAATGCAAATAGTCTTTAATAAATCCACAATCAAGGATTTATCCAGGGTAAATCCAGGAAAGAACAGGCAGAAGAAACATGTTTGGTTGTAGTAGACCGAACAGAAAACAGTGAACAGAACACAACTTAAGTAGGTTGGAAAATGAAGATTATTAACTAGACACACCTGAACCAAATGACATAATGAAAGGGAGACAGAAACACAACAAACAGTCCAGGAGTATGACCGTTCCAGGACGGGGGGAAATTTAAGGGGACGGGGAAGTTAAGATGGGGGCAGGGGCAGATCAGATGGAGGTAGGAGTCATTCTACAGACAGATCCTTATAGTTTTAGTTTATTTGTAAATTTTAGTTATGTGTAGGTTTTTTCTGTATGGTTAGGGTAAGGATTAGGGTATATAGTATATATCTTATATATATATATATATATATCATATATATATATATATATATATATATATAGTCCTGTGATTTTGAGTATACTCCAGACTTCAGTATCATTTATTAAATGGTGCCATATAAACAATTACAAACTACACTGATTTAAGTCTCACAAGCCCTAAGTATACAATACCCATTCTTTTCATACATAAAACAATGGCCATCATGAAGTAAGCACTCTGACTGATTCATGAGTTTTTCATTCATTGACGAGTACAAGGTCATAATAATAATTTGTTCAGAAATCAGAGTACACCATGTACATGAGTGTTTTGTACTGTAAATTCAGTAAAAATAGTATAGTTTTTGGTATAATAACTGAGTCTTGGGTTTCCAACCCTAGTTTCAACCAAGAAAGCAGATCCCAATTAATCTAAATTTGTTTCAGAAAACAGCAGGTCAGAAAGAGAAAATTAACAAAGGGGAGAGAGCCAAAGCTGAGATACAAACACATATCTAAAAGTGTCTCTAATAGGCCAAGGAGGGCTGTCCATGGGCCAGATCATGGTGCCGTGGGGAAGTGGAACCACTGGAAGAGGACTTATCTTCATTCCAACACCTGTAGAGGAGCAAAGGGTGGAACAAATTCTCCCCGTTCGCCAGTTCAGTCATACAAGACCTTAAGTTACTCTCAAAAACAGGCAACAGCTGAATTGATTTTCAGATCCTCTTTGACAATGCCAGCTAGCTACACATATTCACCCACTGTTCAGGAGATATAAACGCTGGCCTTTATAATGGTACAGCTACTTCAGTTTGTGGAGCATGAATCCGAGTCCGGCACTTTAAACCAATCTTCCTGAAATACTAAGCACTCAGGACCAGTGATAAAAGAGTTTTGGCATTGCAGATTGTAGAATGCTTGACGTCAACAATTTCACCCTAATTTTTTGGTCCACACAAATAATGTATTTTTTATTTGTATTTGTATTTTTTTTTTAATCTCCGTTCCCTGCAGTCGTTCTCAAAACACTTTTCTATACATAAAAATAAAAAAAAATAAAAAATAAATAAAAAAACCTTTTGTTCGTAAAGTCATTGGCAGGGTGAATCTATCTGCTGGAGAAATGTTTTTGTCCCTGCATGGTCCTCTATGTTTATTCTGCTCCTACCACAATGGAGAATGGATTTAAATCCCATGTTTCTTATTTCACACAATGACAGGCTCCCCTGGCCTTGGCAAATAAATGGTGATTTTCAAAGGTTAGATGAAAACAGAGGAGAATAGAGAATCGGTCTGCTTCTTTTTCTCAGGTCCTAACTTTTCCAGGCTTTAATTTATTGTCTGCTTCGCTGGAGCATTGGACTGCACTTTTTATGTCTGACTGAGAAGTTGAGGGGAGATAGGAGACTGTCCTTCTCCATTTAAACTTGTATCTCTATATCTCCACTTTTGTGTATCACCATTTCTTTCTTTCTTTTTTTATATATTTATTTTTCCTACTTACAGCCCAGCAGGAAGAAGGTTAATGCACCATTGCACCATGTACTAGCGTGCCTACACGCTCGCCAAAAGCTCCACACATGAGTAGTTCACTTCACACAGACACTTCACAAAGTCAAAAGGGAGTTAACAAATTGCAGGGAGTGGTGAGCAGGTCGTGTGAATTCGTAACTGAATTTGCTGATGCAGATCAACACGGAACCTTCCTTCTCCAGTCAGCGAAGTGTTTTAACTCTCTCTCTTTCCACAGCAGAGCAATTCTGTTTGAGATGAGAGAGGCACAGCAGGTATAAATAAGAGAGGCCAACTTTTCATGCCCGGTAATTAACTCCGGGGTGCTAATGATCGTTAGCTTATATAAAACTAATGTAGCGCAGGTAAAAATAAAGTCAATTCAGATAGAGTGCTATTCAAATAGCCTTTGAAGGATACACATTTCATCACTGATGGACAGATCATGGGTAGCCATTTTGCATCTCTGCAGCAAAACATATTGCACAGCCAGAAGTTACTGTGAAGATCTCAGAGCTTAAAGAACTTTTAAAGAATCACAATAATTACAAGTGACAGGAAAAGTTAAACAGTCTTGCAAAATTTAGAAATACTTCTTGCCAGCCAAAGTATTTAACATTACTTTTATTTCAACAATAATAATAATAATAATAATAATAATAATAAATTTGTTAATAGAAATGAGAAGTTTAATAGTTAAAATATGAGTGAATATGTGCATATATGCATACATAAATGGCTTTTAAAAAGTGCATGCACACAAACATTTTAATTTTCATTAAATTTGCTTTTTGTCTGAGCAGGAACTTAACAGATTTACTCGCCAGTTGAAATATATTTAGCATTACTTTTAATGAATGAATGAATAATAATAATAATAATAATAATAATAATAATAATAATAATAATAATAATAATAATAATAATAATAATAATAAATTATTGTTGTTGTTTTTGTTGTTGTTGTAAATAAAATAAAATAAAATAAAATAAAATAAAATAAAATAAAATAAAATAAAAATTACTGTCCAGTCACACAATTACTTAAACTGCCAACATATCTTATGCACATGGTTGTGAATCATCTTGGCTGTCAACACTATCATACCAGAACTTATCCATAAACTAGCTGAAGTCATCACCTCCTCTCACACCTGCCATCAAATCTCTGAAGTCCTAACAGAGAAGCAGCAGATGGTCTGGCAAGGCACAGAACACATAGGCCCCCTAGTCATTAACACAGGTGCCCCTATGGGCAAAACACTATCCTGTCTTACTGATATACTATACGCAAACAACTGTACTGCCAGCAACCTCTTCATCAAGTTGCTTAAAGGTGCTGTAATTTCTGTGCCACTAACATCAAGGTGGACAATGGGTCGCTGAAAAGATTGGTGAGTTAAATGGCATTCTGGGCTCTGCTGGAGATTAAGGTTTTATGACCTGCAGTGAGTCTATGCATTACATATTCCAGATGTCTTTTCTAAAGAAGAATGAGTGACAACTCGGTTAAAATTATTTTGTTAATGCTTTGCCTTGCAAACTGCTTTAGGAAGGAACTGATTTTCTCCTTTTTTTTTTTTTAACCGAGCCACCCAACAGCTCCAACTAAGACGTCCCAAAACTAGAGCAGCTCCCCAGTGCACAACAAACTTCACGTGAAAACTGACACTGTTGCCATTCTCTGCTTTCTTTAGTTTTGTTGTCATTTTATAATTTCATTGTCTTGGTTTTGTTCAGCTCATAATAGTGCAAGCGATAAACAAACAGATACAATGATATACAGATGCGTGCGAGTCCCACATGCATCGGCATGAGTCAACGTTGCTTGCCCATCAAACCTCAACTCATCCTTAAATGGGGTTTGGGAGATACAAACATCCCTTGAACAGCCAGTTTTCCAATGGGAGATATCAGAACTAGTGACAGAAAGTGCGACGCTGCCACCACAGGGGGCTTTGGAAATTTGTTATTCTGATCAACTCCACTGCAACGTTCTTCCTTTTTTGGCGAGCTGAATGAAATGATGCTTTTCATTATGAGCGGTTCCATAATTCAATCAGAAAAGCCGAAAAGTCAATCTCAGCTGAAACTCTCTCTCTCCTAGGATTTAAGCGTATATCCTTCATGCAGTCAGTCTCCGCAGGCCTAATTTTCTCTGTCAGACCCATTAATGGAATTAACTGTCATCTATCATTAGTGTGCTTGGGATTTCTGAAAACACATTATCCAAAGACCTTTGGCACCCAGAAAAGGAAAATTGTTTCGTTGCCCCGGGCTCAGACTGAGGAGGGTCATCACCGAGATTCCAACGACTAATGCTTGGTGAATGATGAAAGCTTGGGAAAGTTGCTCTTGATATAAGCTTACTGTAAATCAAGTGTGCAGAATGCTAACAGAGATTTCATCCGCTTCTGTGTGCCAAAGACGATATGCAACAGCTGTTTATGAACAAAGCCTATCCGGAACGCTGGAAGTGAAAACTAAGCTTGTCAAGAGGCATTTGAAGATGCTTTTGTCTGTTGTCTTGCTTCATGACCCTGGCTTCCAAAAGAAACTCAAACTCACTTAGAGCCATAAAATAAGAACGCAAGGCCATATTAGAGTAGCAGACAGATCACATGAACTTGCGTCATGAACAGAGAGGCTAACAGATTGGACATGGCATCTGTTATGATAATATTTTCCTACTGTGAAAGAGGGCAGTTTAGCTGGGGGATTCTGAGGAGAGCTTTTATTTGAAATTGCACTTGAAATGTTTAAAGCCTTTTAGATTGTGAAATTATTTAATGTCATCTTTGTAGGATGACCTTACAAACTGTGGCATCAGAGCTGATTTAATTTTTTATTTTATTTTATTAATTTACTACTTTACATTTATGCATTTCACAGGCACTTCTATGCAGAACAACTTAGAGTGCTTTCAACGAATATATATATATACACACACACAGTGCTCTACCAGCCGACTGAAATGTCAAAGTTTGAAGTCATCCGTTCTGTAACTATGAGCAGTGGGCGGAATGAAGTAAGCAATTCACTGTCAACTACATCAAACTGTGAAGACAAGAATGTCACTTTCCTGTGAACATAGTATTCTGGGATGTCAACTGCATATTGTGCTCATTAAACGAAATTATGATACAATGTCAACTTTAAACTCACAGGTGGGATAGGACCAAAATTTCATGACGGGTTCAAGTTGGTCCAGTGAATCTGACTAACAGAAGGCTACTTGTTTTGAAAGTAACTTTATCCTGATTGAGACAGTAATTGTTTCTCATATGGACATCTGTAAAAAGAAATTTACATATCACCTCAGTGATAAAAATCATGGATTCAGATGGCGATTTATTCACATTGGGAGTGAGTTCTGTGATCCTATGAACCCGGGAACGTGCTGCTCACGTGGCCAGTTGCAAGATTGTATGTTGTAAATAAAATTAATTTTATTGACAATTTTTTTCTTATTATTGTGTAAAATGTATTTAGTGCTGATGTGGTGGGTTGTTGGATTGTATGTTGTAAATAAAATTAATTTTATTGACTATAATCTATATTATTTGATCATTTAAATCTCCTGTTTAAAAAAAAGGAAAATATAGGGCACATAGTTCTATGCAATATGTTATTTATATATTAGTTTATAAGACACATTTTAAAATTGTATTCATTTTTTTCTTATTATTGTGTAAAATGTATTTATTATGCCTGGTTGTTTTTTTTTTTTTATTATTTTCTTTTCTTTTTTTTTGTGGTGGAGCAGTTATGAAGTATTGTTCTTTTAAATACTTTCCAGCATTTCAGAAATAAATATGAATGCAAATTACACTGAATTACAACAGTTACCGTACAGTGTTCGGGAGTGCTCAAAAAGGGTTTAAACACTGGATTTTGAATTGGTTTCTTCTCGTAAACTCAGAGATGTGGATTTGGACGGCAATTAAATTACCATACAACCTCGGTGTTTGTCAAAAAACAGTAGGTAATTCAGCCATGGATTTTTACTGGGGTGGTGAGAGATAAACAGACATTCTGGATTTGGTAGGCAATTAAATCACAGACTACCCCCGGTAAATGGTGAAAATCACTTACGTCTCCATGAAAAACAATTACTGTCCAAATGGTGCTTTTGTGTGAGCTGTGCTTAATCACTACACTATTGACAATAGACCTTTGCAGAAAATTTGCTACAAAACTTTCTATAAATAAAAGACAAGACATAGCAAAATGCCTGTTTAAAATTTTGTGGTTAGTCCATGTATAGTACCATATTAAGCCATGGTGCCCATTCAGAAAATGCATTTTCAAATACATCTTGCACTGTATTTCAGTTCAACCTCGTCAAAGCTCAACATATTGGATCATGAGGTATATACAACATATTGAGCTTTGGCACTCATACACATGTAATATGAGTCCACATCATCCATTGTGTTTTCTGCCCTCTCATTGAAGTAATAAAGGCAAAAACAATGTTCTCCTCTACAACGGAGAGGGTGATTGTTTTAAGTGAAGAGACTAAATGAGTGTGGCTTTAGAGCGAGGCAGAAATCACTCACAAACCAGCTCCTGGAGGAAGGATGCTAATGCATGCAATTAATGCTGCAAGGATGCTTAAACAGAGGCATAAAACTTACAAGGACAAAGACTAATGGACAAACCTGATGGGAACATGCTTTTTAAAAAAACTTCAATGAGAGCAAAAGAAAAAAGGCAGACTTTAGGATATTTTTGGCCCTTCTCTGATTGATGTTTCATTCATTCTCAGAGGATCACATGCTCACAATAAAATTGAAAATGTGCAATCTTTTTGAACAAGCACTTTTTTCAGTAGGCAACCAAGATTTAAGTACATTATACAAGAAATAGAGAAAAAGACTTAATCTAGCTTAAACCAACCACATAATTAACCCTATAGAGCTCATTTCTTTTAGAAACGTGTTTAAAAATATCAACTATGATACATCAGGCTTTTGAGGAATGTTTATTTGTTCATCTCTCAATCATCATTGTATTTCACTGCATTATGTTTTCCTCATAATAAAAACTTGAGAGCTTTAATCATAAAACTTAACACATAAACATTACAAACCTAATATATTATTGTGAGAACAATATGTCAAAATATTCTAACAAGGATAGCAATATCATAGATTTTTGGGGACAAGGAAAGCAGCTTATAAACCATACAGAAAACATGATTATATTCAATATTCAATAAACTAGACTATTATTTCTTTACACATGTAATGGTAAAAATATAAAGATCTAATATAAAAATCATAGTTCTGTTTATATTGATGATATACTTACAAACTCCCACCTAATTACAATAAAGTGTGAAAGTATTAGTGCAAAACACAAACATACATACACTTAATGTTGGGTTTGGTTTTTATGGGTATGAGGAGTAGAGGTAGAGTGAGGTTTGTGTGTTTTTATTTTGATTTGGATTAGCAGAAGCTCATGTGTCGCCTGTTGCTATCTTTGCATGGTGTCACCAGAAAGCTAGTGCTGGGAAGCCTCTATCATCGCGCTCACAGAAGCCAGGGATCAGATGTGAGAGACAAAAGCAAAAAGCGTTTTTTCTCTCTCTTTTCTCAGCCCCACGTACACTCCTTTGCTCCAGGATGTATTTTTGGCCTGTGAGATGAACACAAGCCCCGACCGTTCTCGCTTTAATCATCGTTTCAATGGAAGCCGCTGCGTGCTTTGTGACAAACTCAGGCGTCGCGGCCTGTTTGGCTCCTCATCTGCGTGGCTCCTGAAGTGGAGTAATGCGCCTGGCTTCGCACCGTCGCTCTGTGATTTTAGGGGAATTTTGAGATTAATGGGAAGGATCAAGCTGTGCCGCAGGCATGATCGCAGCCTACATTTCAAGTGTGGAATTCTAAGCGGAACGGGGAAACTTATGCAAGCGATGTTTGTTATTGGATGAATACGCAAAACAAGCAATGTTTGTTATTGGATGAATATGCAAAAAAAACACAAATACTCAGGCAAGGTTCCTTATTGAGGGTGAGAAGAACAGTGAGGTAAGCGGGTGGGTGGGGGACTTCTGCGGTGATGTAGTGCTTCGCAGTGTGTGTGTGTGTGTGTGTGTAGGTAGAAGACTCGGTCTCTACATCATTAAAAGACAATTCCAGCCGACTGCATCACATGGGTCACAGAGCGCTGCATGAAGACAGAACAGGAACAGATGCTCAGCAAGCTCTAGAGGCCTTCCTGATCTTAAGACAAGACTCACTGCCACTCTCTCTCTCTCTTTCTCTCTCTCTCTCTCGTCATCACTGTCTCTTTATATTTCTTTTTTTCTCTTTTTATATTGTCATTTATGTGTTTGGGGTCAGTATATATATAATGTCAGTATTAATTAATACTTTCCAGTCAAGGAGGATGCATTAAATAGATTTTTTTTATTCATTTTTTATGCTGTACTTTTTATTTATCAAACCATGACAATACAATGAAATACTAAGAAGTATATTTTAAATATTAAGCAGCACAACTGTTTTCAACTTAATAACAAAGTCTGCATATCAGAATGACTTCTGAATGAAAACATGACACTGAAGACTGGAGTAACAGAATTCAGCTTTGCCATTACAGGAATAAATTGCATTTTAAAATGTATTCAGATTGAAAATGGTTAGGCTATATTACATTGCAATAATGGTTCACAATCTTATTGTTTTTAAAATGTTTTTCAAACAATAATTGTACTGACCCTTTTGAACAGCCTTGTCTGAAATTACATCTTTAATCCTAAAAGTTTTAGGATTTTGATAAGACAAAAAAAAAAAAAGAAAGAAAGAAAGAAAGAAAAAAGAAAAGAGATGGTCAGATGTTACTTCCATCACAGGTCAAAATCCAATCATTGTGGAGAGCATGATCATCATTTAGAAAAATTCTGAAAATCATGCTGATTTTTGGAACACATTGTGAACACATGAAATGTTTTTGTTTTTGTTGTTTTTTTCCTCAGTGTAGTGGACTTATGGACCACACTGTAACTACAAAAAATCAACCATGCAAATATTGTGCAGAACTTTCTAAAAACAAATGGCCTGGAGAAAAATGTAGAAAGGGAAACTGAGGTAGTACGAGAGAAAGAGAAAGAAAGAGAGCAAGCGAGCAAGAGCCTCCCTCAAGGGACACTTCATTAAGGCACCCGGGGCTAATACATTAGACAGGAAAATAAATGTTAAAAGCCTCTAAAGCCGAAAAGTGGCAATGAAAGCTAACTCAATTAAATGTGGTACGATGGGCTAGGATGCATTGTATTTAATAGCAGCCGCCCGTGGAAGATAGAGCAAGAGGAGGAGTAAATGAGGGGGAATAAAAAGAACAAGCTCTAGCTGAGGGGCACAGTGTGCAGGTGTGTCCTAGTATGACAGCGCTGTAACTCTGTATGGACGACTGTAGCATCCCCATTAAACACAGGAAGTTGATCTCTGTGTGTGTGCGGACACAGGAGATGCTCTTCAGACTGTGAAAACTCTCTTTCAGTTGCTCTTGCCTCTGGAGAGGGCCTCAGCTTTAGTTAGCATTTAGTATTTGTGTCCCAGCACTCTAAGGCTACCGCAGAGGCAGCATGAAAAAGGCAGTTTGTGCTTGCTGTGAGGAAAGAAAGAGGCACAGCATTGCTGGATGGTGGATGTCAGAGAGAACTGACTCACCTAAATGCACGTTTCTACTAGGCACATTTCTACTTTTTTTAATGCAGCTTTGGTGAACATTTAAAAAAAAAAAAAAAAGAATGAGATTTTTATTTTTTTTTAATTTTTGTTTATAAATATGAACACTGTGCAATATGAAATTTTGACAATAGTTATGAAATGTGGGAAAACAAACATGATGGTGACAACTATGATGGAGATGACACTTTGGTATCCAGCTTGAGCTCCTTCCTGCAGTTCATTATGTTCATCTCATCAGCCTGTCATGCTGAGCAGGTCTGGAGCCACGGACCTGCCTCGTATCACAGAGAAGGCCATATCGATTCGACATCACGTCCAAACCCGCACCATCAGCACCAGAGACCTCAAGCAACTCCTCATTGTGGAACACTGACAGCATAGCCAACACTGCATGTGTGTTTATGAGTACACACGCCTGAGTGTGCATGTAGGTGTGTGTTGACTTGTTTACCATCATATATGGAGCTATTAATTGCACATAATCAAAGCTACTTTTATGTACGGTACTTTGCAAAAGGGTCACTAGTATGTTCTTACCAGCTAAAAAAAAAACAAAAAAACATTTCCAAACATTCATTTTGCCATGAATTGCAATAATCCAGTGAGATTCTGACAACAGCCAGTGCTCCACACAGAGATCTGATCTCATCATCATCATCCAGTCTGTCTGGAATGACATGATGAAACAGAACAAGCTTGTGACAGACTAAATCCAGAAGAACTGTGGAAACATCTCCAAGACGCTTTCCGAAACAATTAAATGGAATTTTATTGAATTAAATTACAACTGGCAAAATGAATGTTTGGAAATGTAAACTGATATTTCCTACTGACACACTACATCAAAATATAGAAATAACTGAATTAAAACCTTTTTTTTTTTTTTTTTTTTTGTGAAAATACCAGTAGCCTAAGACTTTCACACAGTACTGTATGCATTAATTTACAGGTTGTTGTTGATGATGATGATCATCATTTTTTCACCAAAATCTATATATCTAAAAAAAGCCCCAAATCATCATATCAAAATCATTTCTGAAGGATCATGTGACATTGAAGACATGCAGTGAAGGAGTAATGGCTACTGAAAATTCAAAGTTGCCATCACAGAAATAAATAATATTTTAAAATACATGAAAATAGACTGTAATAATATATATTCTTATTCTTACTGTTTTAAGCTCATTTTAAACCTCATAAATCAATTTTTAAATCATTTTGAAAGTTTTTAAATTCCTTGTTTTATTGTTGTTATTATTATTATTATTATTATTATTATTATTATTATTATTATTATTATTATTATTATTTTATGTAAAGCATTTTGAATTACCATTGTGTATGATATGTGCTATATAAATAAACTTGCCTTTATTATTATTATTTATTATTATTATTATAATACTTGGTAAGATTCTTGAAAAATCTTACAACTTTTAATGGGTAATGTATATACATGAAAAAAAAAGAACAAAAAGATAAATATGGCTAAAATAAATGTATAAATAATATTTATACACATTTTAGCAAAACACATAAGACTATTTATTTTGCTGATTCAGTGTTGCAAATCATCACCATTATAGTCATTACTCTTTAAAGGACACAACAAGCATCTGGTGATATCCATGTAATTGCTTTCTTCAGTCCAAAAATATTGACTGATGGCGTTTTATTTCAAATCTGTGCCCTCTTAACTCACACCCTGATGGAATATAATCTCATAAACAAATACAACCCTGTCGGCGGCCCTAAAAAAGAATGACGACATACCTCCCTTAATGGTTAACCACTTTGTGCTGAGCTAATGCTTATACAATTACATCATCAGATAATTCATGCTAATAGAAAATGGGAAGCTGGTGGAAGATGAAGGCTGGGGGAGGAAGAATCGATAGTTTGTGAAACCGTTATTCATGCTCAAGGCCACGCACACAATCACACACAGACGTACACGTGTGTGCTGCTTCTGTCTGCAGAGACTGTGTAATAAGGCCACTTGGGACCGGAGCAGTGTGTGTTTGTCTAGGGCTGGAAGACACTTACTGTGGCCCCAGTACAACATGCTTCAACCAATTCTGGTATTTTTAAGTTCAAGGCTTCAGTTGAGGGGTTTTGCAGCCTACGTGCAATGAGGAATGGAGTTCTGGAAGAGGCTGGGTCATATTATACACAGACCAATCAAATCACAAGTAAGAGTAGGTTTAATGCAACCATAAGCCTAATACAGGATTCAACAGCAGTGTGTGGGGAGAATGTCAATTGTAAAAAGATCTATATGTTGGCCAGGGGTAAGGATGCTTATTGTGGAGGAGATCTGCCCATATCTCAGCCACATTCGCAGGAAAGCTACATGTCAAGAGCTAAAAGAGTATTTCAAAAATACTACAGATCTGTGTTTTCTGTAGATTCTTAAAAGGAAGCAAAGTTATGGTCAAGTCGATGTATGAATGAGAATATACCCCACTATTATGTAGAATAACTGAGCTTTGTTTCTCTGTGAAACTACAGCTATTGTTCTATTAAAAGGCCTGTTTAGTGGTCTGAAACATACTAAACCAATGGAGGCTTTGATGAAATGCTTATTGGACAGCTTGAAATGAGGAAATAATGTAGCACATTAGAGCAATGTCGATATCTGTTTAAAAATTGCACATTTTAAATGTGTATATTCTTATACAATCAGATTGCTTCAATCACAATAACTGCCATGAACTGCCATGACAAGACTGCTTCAATTTATCCAAAGGTAGACACAGAAGGCATAGCCCCATATAATCCCAGCAAACACATAAATAACCCCAACACCCTGTGGACTCCTGCATTTGAGTTTTACAACAGTGCTACCAGCAATCTTTCTGCCTGTCTTTTATTTATTTATTTTTTTTCTAGCCACATGAGAACAGTTAAGCTAGAAGATCAACATGCCACCTGCATTGTTTCAAAATGTAACTGCTAGAAGGGCTTATGTCATCTCAAGGGCTTTATCTCAAAATCTCTACAAAAGAATGTAGCTATGGTCTTGAATTCTGTCTCAAATTTAATCTGGAGATCTCAATCTTAGATTAAAAGATTGACGTGGATCATATTCCCCATTAAGGATTTGAATTTTGGTCATTTTAACAGTTTAAGCACTCAAAAGATAAAAGTTATAAATTACTATTATTGAAAATACAAATTATTTAACATTTCAAAGTTGTTTATACTGTGTTTTAAAACTTAGTTTTTTTTTTTTTTTTAGTATGGTGTTTTAACTGTATTCCAGACTGTATGCTTCTCCTTTCTAGTCATGTTTCAAAAAGACCTGTCAGAAATTCGGTTTAATGTTTAAAATTGATGAGCAAAACCATTTTGTACTCTTTGGAATGAGTGTTGCTGTGAAAGCCCACCTATTAATGTTGCTGTATACAAACCACCATTATTGGGCTGCTGGGAATCTCCCTGCTATTTTTCTCCTGTTGTTGATCTCATTAGGACAGTCTCCTCTGCCCCAGGCTGACCCTTCCAGAGATCGTTCCTTCCCCATTTCCAATGTCTAAACAGCATCTCAAGCAATCAAGCAATACAAGCAGGCAACACAATGCACAAAGGAGGAGCGTGAACCGTAATGGGCCCCTCGTACCTCACTGTGCCTCAATTTGCTAAATGACCCCTTTAAAATAGGCAACAATCTCCCTTCTGCTACCTTTTGCTCTGCGACACATTTGAGTTTCTCTCATTGCATTTCTATGCCAAGATCTTTTTCAGAGAAAACATTCATTTTAGAGGACAGAGATAAAAGAGAGTGGATCAGGCAGATAGTATAGTACTATAGATGAAGAAAGAAAGAGGAGAAAGCGTACAAAGGGCACAGACTTCTTTCAAAGAGGTCTAAGAAAAATAAAGAGGGGGCTAGTTTTAAAAGATAAAAAAGGAAGTGAGGGCAGAGGGCCTTTCGGAATGGCACATTTCTTAAACCTTTCCCCCCTATAGCACACTATTTCTTCGATCAAACAAGCTTCTCCTTAGTTCACATACCTTGTAAGCAGTGCTAATAAGTAAAATTTTATGTGTTTAATAACGTAATATTGTTTATTTAATCAGACAATTCATCACATATATCAATGCATCCTAAAAAATAGATCTATGTAATAATGAATAATTAATTATTGATTAATTTCACTTAAATCATTGAATAATTTTTAAATAAATAAAAAATAATTATTTCATATTTAAGTGCACAAAACAGATGCTATAGTCACAGCATTATTTATTTATTTACTTATATTTAAAATATTTAAAAATATATAAGTGCATAATCCCAATATTACATTCACAACTGTAACTGTAAAAACTATAATGTTGTGAAATAGTATTAACTATTATATATATATATATATATATATATATATATATATATATATATATATATATATATATATATATATATATATATATTATTATATTGTGTTTTTTTGTTTATTTTCATGGTGGCTAGTCCATGATATATAGTTGTGTAAAGATTTGTATTGTGGTGGTTAGTTATTGATGGAATGGAGAGAACAAGAATAAAACACAAAAATAAGTGCTGACTTGAAATGCAGCAGCAAACTTAACATTGCCTGTGGGTGTTTGCTTTGCACTTGCAGTCTTAATGTATTTTAATTATGGATTTGAGTGAATGGATGACTGCAGCAGGGACATGGCTGGGAAGTGAGTGCCACATTAGTAAAACTGTGGCCCTCATCTTAAGCACAACACGTAGTCAACTGATTGCAAGTTTTTCCTAAATTCTCTCTCTCTTTCTTTCCCTCCCTCATCATCTTTCTGCCACACTCCTCACATTTGATATTCATTCTTGTGACAGAATGCGTAATTTCTATGTATGATATAGTATCTTAGTCTGTATACCTCAACAAGCTGTGCCAAGTAATTCACGAGGTGCTGAGCACAGGCTTATGAATTATGAAGACTGAGAGATTACAGATTCAAGGTATACTTTTTCCAACGTTTGGCAAACAGGCTGTAACTGCAGATAAATGGGTAAAATGTTGGGGGATGGAGAGAGAGAGAAGGCTAGCCATTGATTTAGTGGCCTCCTGTATGATGAACTGAAAAAAAGTCTGGATATAAACAACTTGAGCTCAGCTAGAAGTATCTACTGAGGGTTCATATAGGAGAGAGCCTCTGTTATGAGAGTTGTGTGCTCTCTTTATGGCATGGTCCATCTGGATGAGCTGTTCTCTCGGCAGGGTCTCTTTCCACTGAGAAACAGCACCCCAGCAGGGTACGAGCAGCTCGCCTACTCTCACAGCCAGCCTCGGTCTGGAATTTGATATTAAACATGTAATGTTGCATTACCAAACACCCAAACAACTAAGAGAGAAACTTCTGAGTTTGCAAAATGCTACAGTTTGGAAAGGATCACGTGACACTGAAGACTGAGGTAATGGCTGCTGAAAATTAAGCTTTGCCACCACGGGAAGAAAGCACATTTTAAGCTTTGCCACCACGGGAAGAAAGCACATTTTAAAAAAAGACCTTCAAAATTATATATGATTTGCTGGAATCAGAAAAAAAAAAAAAAAAGACTGAGCTTCACCCTTTGAAGTCGACGAAGTCAGCAAAGTCAGTTCTGAGAAAACTCAAGTTGAAGTTTTCTGAAGATTTCAAAGCAAAATCACCTAACAACGTTGCATTGTTTCCTCCACTTCCTTTCTTAATTTGAATTGCTATATTAATAATCAAAATATAGTCATTTTTATTAATTTTGATGCAAAAAAAAAAAAAAAAAAAAAAAAAATTACTTCAAGTTCAATCAGGAGCCGCTATCTTTTCTTTTACTGTTTGATTGACATTAATGAGACAAACACCCTGTATGCTTTAAAATATCAATCAATTGATAGCTTTCAGTCCCGTGACCGACTCGAAGACCTGAAGGGCAAAACATCCATAGAACTGCAGCACAAGCCTGTCAATTTTCCATCTGTTTCATAGCCGCAAATATTTAGATCACCTCTCAAAAGAATAAAAAAAAGGTATGTGAACAAAATGCAAGTTTTGGCCATTTGCAATCCATATTAATCACCCTCTGCAATATTTCAATCATTAAACAGTGCGACAAACATTGTAAAAACACTTAAAGTGCCTTAATATATATTAAAACAGTAATATTTAAAGATCAAATTCAGTAATTACTACATTAATGATGCATAGTTTACATAGGCAAGCATATGAGGTCAGAATATGAACGCAATCCGCTTAGTGGTGTAGTGTTTTCCTTATAATGGATTTCTATGGGAAACTATTTAGCATGAAACTTTGCGTAAGTGTATGAGTTCTGTTTATTTATGTAATGTTGCTGTACAAAATATACATAATCAATAAGGTGTATACAGAATTTCACCTTTTAATATCTGCATTTTACCACATTACTATTTAATGGAAACTGCGTAAAAATAACTTGCTAACTAATAACTAATGGTCGGTTTTGCCCTCCAGTTGGGCGTTCCTATGAGTGTGTGACATCACGAGAAACTTTGCGTGAAAGCGTGAAATCAAATCAAATAAGCCTCAAATGTATGTGATCTAAGGATCCAAGAATTCACTACTTTTTTTTTTTTTTTTTTTAGGCTGCTATCCCTACTGATCTCTCTTTTTCAAATGTCCTGATGTGCACTTATATCAGTCACCTTAGAGGAGGGTACTTTAATGATATTCTGACACTGACAGCAAGCTCAATCCAATACATAAACACCAGCTGTGAACCTGAAGGAGGGGCAAATAAAAGCCTGGCATCAGCAAATGCACTGTGCGCTATTATTCACGGTACAGAGTGGGTGAACTAATAAATACCAGAGAGAGAGATCAAAGAAACTGCAGTGATATGGCTTGTTGGAAAGGTCCCTAGTTTAATAAAACAGGGCAACTGTCATCCTAGCCACTGCACCTATTCATTCATGCAGGGCCATTAAAGAAATACGGGCATGCGGGACTATAGTGTTTCATTAAAGTTTTCTTTTATGGTGCAAGATGGACTTGTGTCCCAGGAAGAGTCTCTGTGTGTCACATATATGCACCACTATGCCATGGCTCAGACATTATGAACATATTTAAATGCTTTGTTGGAGATCAAAGTCAGGTATGACTCAGAGGTTGAAACAGAACCTCCCATGTCACTTATACTTTTGAGGGAAAAACTGTGGAATAGACTTATACTGTACATGGCACAGTGTTCTAGTTTGGTTGCTACATGTGTTGGCCCTACAGGCAATGCTTTGTTATGAGGATAGTGCAGTATTGGGCCTTTTGATCTGATGATCTGCCATGTTAAAATGGCAGTGCTGTTGTAGGCAATCCATGTTGTGCTAGATGAATAAGTCAAGTCTTCCTTATTCTGTCTAACAGGGTAGAGATCAGAAGAATAAGAAAAAAAAAAATACATCCTCATCACAATCTAAAGACATGTAGTTCAGGGGGATGTAAGCAAGTGTAAGTATAGTGCAATCCATAAAGGCAAAGCGGATTTGAAAGTTTGCTGTATGAAATGAGGTGCAATAACTTGCAATCATCATGGAGGTGAGAGGTTCAAGGCAGCAGGTCAGGTGCTGACAAGAGGGTTTGAGACGGAGTGCTGGGACTAGAGGTCTTGAATCAGCAGTCTGAGCCCAGATGAATGGTGTCATTTACAGAAAGCGATGGGAGATGCTTTTTCACCTGATTCCAGAGAAAGAAAGAACGCACACATGCAGGTGGCCACACATATACAGAGCCTCACTTTACCAACCTTCAAGTCCTCATTCACAACGCATCAATATCTATCTACAGTTATTTATCCTATAGACTCATGTATATATGTGCGTTACATCAAATCTCTCATTACAGAATAATGAACCACAGAAAACAAAAACTGTGAGATCTATGTGGAGTAGAACGATAATTGAATGCTCAACACAATGCAGAGATGTGCCCATAAAGATCTGTGAAGAAAACCTATTATTATTTGTGTCTAGACCTTATGAATGTTAAAGTTTGAATACAACTACCAGATCAAATGAGGACACAAGTTAATGCTACAGTAGATTTCAGTGTTTTTGGTTTTTGAGTCATTAGCCCCTTGCAGAGTTGCCTATGGTGGAATATTCTAGGTAGAGACACTGAACAGTCCTGAGTTAGATATCATTTTTAGAGATTATTTGAGGCCCTAGAAGCGGTTCACATGGATGAGCTGACCATCAGCAGACTAAAGGTCACCCCATGGCTCAGACCTTGTCAAAAGCAATTACTTCTCTGTCTCATTCAGTGTAATAGAGAGAGCTGAGAGTGAAAGGTCATGAAGAGCACAGCAGTTCAACTGAAATGTACATCAACAAGACTCTTGTTATAATGTTGGTTTGGGATGTCGGCTTTTGGGAAGTTTATGCCACTTAGGTAAAGAAAAACTGACAGCAATAATTGTGGCCTCTTTTCAACAAGAACAATGCTAACACAAAAGCCTTTTAGCTCGATCTAGGCATTTAGAAAAATTCTCCCTTCTTTTCAAAAAAGCTATGACTGGAATTTATGTTGTTCATTTATTATTTGATTGAGCCTATTACAGACATCTGATGGAGGGAAAATCATTGAGCACTTTAAAGATCTTTTGGAGATGAAGAGCACTTTGGTGGAAGAGAACACTCTAATTTTGTGTCACAGCTTTGGCTTCTCGCTGACTCAGAAAGGCCCAAATTTACAGCTGTGGCCTTCACTGGTAAAGGGAGGGTGTTTTTATCCCTGAGCTGAGTTACAGTCTAAGAACAGAGTTTATGACTCATACTTCGAGTGTGCCGATATGTGTGTGTGTATCCATGAAAGAGAGTGAAACAAAGATAAGGAGAGAGAGAGAAAGAGAGAAAAAGAGAAGTCAGGGCTCAACAATATAAAGGACATATAGCCCCGGGAGAGTGTGAGATACTTTCAGGCGAGCTGACAGAACAGATCGGTCCACTGTGTTGCAACTATATCTCAAAATGTTTATCATTTACATGCCTTGTACAATTACAATAAAAAAAAAAAATTATGCCTTGTAACCTTTGCATTTTGTGTGATGTACTGAATATTACTGTTGCAAAAACTGCTGTAATAAAAACTTACCTATAGCGCTGCTGCACTAGTCTTGATAAACCACTGTATGCCATTTTTTCAGCATGTATACATGCATACCTGTCACTGAGTTGCATTACAGTAAGTTGCAGCTATAAATACTGCTATAAAATAAACTAAAATAAATAAATGAGTTAAATATGTATAAAAGTTATAGGTAATTTAGATTTACTTCAGTTAATGAATTAATTGTGATATCGTTTACAAGTACAGTATGGAGTATCACAAGGCTCAGTACTAGGACCACTGCTTTTTCACGCTTCACGTGTTACCACTGGGAGATATCATCAGGAAACATGTTGCTAGCGTTCATTGTTATGCTGATACTCAGCTCAATATTTCTTCACACCCCCACAATCTGACATGTGTTGCATCCTGGAATTAAACCACACCATGCAAGTTTCGTCCAACCAGAGGATAAAATGCTTGACTGAGTCTGGTTTCTTCCACCAGACTAGACTAGGACTTGTCACCGAGTTTTGGTTCCTTGCCACTGTCACCTCTGGCTTGCTTAGTTGGGGACACTTAATTCTGGCAATATTGTCAGCTTGATTGCACAGACACTATTGGAAGAGAGCTGGACTGGGTGATGACATCACTGAATCAACAATGAACTGACCTTAACTGGAAAAACTGACTGATTGTTAGTGTCCTCTTACATTATTTCCTCTTGCTTTATTGACAAACTATTTTCCCGTTTGACACTGTAAAGTGCTTTTATAAAGCGCTATATAAATAAAGGTGACTTGACTGAAATTCTGCTTTTTTTCTTCTTCTTTTGGTCAAGAAAATTGTTAAATAAATAAGTTTCAGTGTGGACACATAAAAATAGCTAAAAAAATAAAATCTATATTTTGGTGGAGCCTGTGATACATACTAATCAAAACTACTGGTCCAACTGAGCCAGCAGAAGAAAAAAAAAAAAATGCATTTTATTGTTGAGCCCCTGCAGATGGGGGGGGGATAAATGAAAAAGATAGAGAGTGAGAAAAAATTGCAAAGAAAGATAAATTGTCTAAACACTTGGCACTACATTTTCTGCTCAGTCCCCTCAGTTCATTCCTACTACCAAAACGTCTCACATGCTCCTTTGCTTTGTTTCCCTCCATCAATGAGCAGATGAGATTAGTATAGTGTTGGCCATTTACATAATATGAAATCTATTTGAATTATGAGCCTCCATTCAGCCACCCCCATTCAGCATAATCAACCAATTTAAGGGTGCAAATTGACTTGCTATTGGAGTACTGCAGTGTTCGGCAGTGCTTGATGGGCAAAGGGCCCAACAAGACACCAGCCCACCCTTCTCCTGTGCAGCAAATCTATTACTCACCCACTGTACATCAATACACAGACAATAAATTAATAAGAGAGCCAAACAAATAAAACCTGTGAGACGAGGGACTCCTGTCGATTGATGAGAGAAAATTGTAGGGAGGTGGTTGCCCGGTGCCAGAATGCTACATGCTAAAACACTTGTGCAAAAGTTCCTTTAATTAACAAGCACCTCAGAGCAATAAGCACCTTTTGAATGTGTGATTAGGGCATAATGTTTATTAATGTGTTTACTCCTCTTTGCATTAGTGCCAGTCATGCTGGTTGATTAGAAGCTCAAACAAGGACAGAACGTTGGAAGCTTTGGCAATATGACAGTGTGTAGAGAGCATGTTTGCTGAAGAAGGAAGTAGATGCATGTGAACTTTTGACACATTTGCACAATAGAAAGCTGAAGCAGATGTGCATTGTGAGAAACACCATGGAAAGTGATACGAATGAAAGAAGTGGACATTCAATGCAAGAATAAGGTATTGCATTAAAATGTTTGAAAATGTGCAGTTACAGGTTGAATTTATCTATACATCCATCCATGAAGCATTGCATTAATCCATTTAACAATGTACAAAATTTTGCGATCTGAACAAAATTGAACAATTATCTGTCAACCAATAATTCTATCCATTAGTGCATGACTTAATACTTAATGACTACTCTAAGGAAATCTACAGAATCACCATCTGATCAATATAATTATTGTCTTAATGGACTAGCATGCAAAAACTCTTTCAAAACAGAAAACCCTGCCATACTAATAGGAAGGAATGTCACTGTCTATTGTACTTGGTTTTGTGTCTAATGGACTAGAATTAGTGGTTTTAATGGTCAAAGCCTGCAGGGAAATAACAGAGGGAGTTCATAAGTGTTTTTTTTTTGGTTTTTTTTTTTTTCTTGTTTTGCAGAAAGAAAAATGAACCCACATTAAAGTAGTATAAATATTTTATATGGCTACATGCATTGTTTAAGATCAAGAAATGTGCCCATACATATCACAGTCACAAGTGAACTGTCTGTAGATGACTGGAATAGTTCACCTAAAAAATGCAATTTCTGTCATTATTTAATCAGCCTTATCCATGTGCTTGTCCATGTCCATATATGACTTATTTTCTTCAGTGGAAATTCCAAAACACTTTGCTAGTTGCACTTTTCCACGCAATTACAATAAACCGGGGGACTGAAGCTTTTGAGCTTCTAAAGCCACAAAGCAAACCAGTCCCATTTGTGCACATTTAGACTGGTTTTGGGTACAGATCAACTGATTCACTGAGGAGTTTCACTGCCGTTTCAGTAGTGTAGTTCTGCTTTTTAGTTCACACAACTTGAAAAATTACAATTTTTTGTACAGACACATGCCTGGAGCATCTAACTGAATACCAGGCTTATTTTCCCAGGATGTAACATTTTAGCCTAATGTTTGTTAATGCCGACATTATGGCCGACTGCGTTACAATAAATCATTGCCTTTTGTCTGGCATTCACAGCTAGGAATGTATATCACCAGAGATTCAGCTTAATGCTGCTATTAATGACACTCAGCAAAAGCCAACAGGCGGGAAAATCACAGATTCACTGCTAATTAGCGCCATTAGCCAAACGTGAAAATGTGTTGTTTCCGAGAAGCCCCCCTTCCACCAGCATATGTGGAGCAGCCACGCCAAATCCTGTAAGTCGTGTGAACCTTGCTCCCATTTATGCTCCGAAATCCTCTTACAGAGAGTGCAGCAATAAAATTCTGTAGAATGGAAAAAAAAAAAAAAAAAGGGGGGGTTGCGACTGAGAGCTAAATTTGAGAAAGAATAAAAAAAGAACCAGGTACCAGCAGGAACGAGACTTTAATGTAAGGTTGGAGGGAAAGCCAGTTCATTGTTCCCAGATTCAGATGATTACCATGCACAAAAGAGCCTTGCAGTCACGGTAGAAAATGTACATTTGGAAACCAAGACGTGGATATAACGAAAATGGCCATAATCGTTATAATGCTAAAGTGTTCTTATTCACTGAACTCCTAGAACTACAGGAAACACACAGGAAGTCTTTCAGAGTTCAGATAGTTTTTTGAATGGTTAAACATGGATTTTTACTAAGCCACCAAAGGAGCATGTCTGCATGTGTCTGAATGATGTGTGCTTTTTTCTATGACTTTAACTGAACTGAAAAGAATTGAGGCGGAGACGGAGACAGGAAAGTAGCATGGAAGGAGTCAGGAAATGGCATAGGCTACATCTCAAACTCCAGGAAACACTACTGGTTTGTAATGTCATGCTATTGCTGCACCCATAGAGGGAGGAAGGTGGTAAGCAAACTCAGCTGAAAAAACTGGAGATAGGCATTGTGCGATGAGACACACACAAAAAAGCAAGACTCGAAAACAGTCAAAGACGGCTGTACATATACTAAAAATGTAAAACTGGAAAGAACACACAACCGACACACCACACACACCACACACACACACAAAAACAGGTAACAAACTGGTTTTGACAGGTAAGGGCCATTAATTATTGCATAGAACACTCCCTAAAATAGTGTCAGTGTAATTTTACATTAATATATACATGGTGTGCGCCTGATAAAAAAAGGGAAAGGAAAGGAAAGGAAAGGAAAGGAAAGGAAGGAAAGGAAAGGAAAGGAAAGGAAAAAGTAATTTGAGCTCTGTTGCTGTGTGTTGGGCAGTCAGGGGTCAAGAGCAATCTTATTAAGTGACAACAGAAGGTGCAGCCAGTCCTTCACTTTGCCTCCATTAACACAGGCCATACAATGCTTTGGCACACATACAGGCCATGAAACCAGCATTACAACAGAACACCTCACACTACGTCCACACTTTTCCCTATCTGATCTTTTTTCCCCCTCGTATCAAGAAATATCTGTGTCCACACGAAACCACAAAACCAACACAAAACTATGTAGGTATACATGCCAGACCAGAATGTGGCGCTGTAATTCTGCCACAGAAATACAAAAAAAAAAAAAAAAAAAAATGGAGAAGAAGACTTGTGCATAAACTATGTGCAATAAAACCTTGTGCGGTTTACAGATGAACATGGAACAATACATTTATTAATCTGTGTTAATGTTAGTAAATAAAAAGACAATCGTTCAGTGTGTGTGTTCGTGTTTTTGTTGCTGTTACATGACATAGCGGTGTCTTTAATGTTAGTAAATAAAAAGACAATCGTTCAGTGTGTGAGAAGAAAATATACGTTTTCGCTGTCCACCCAAAAATGCAAGGGCTGCGTTTTCAGATTTATCCACTCTGGGACCTGGTTTCCTCTTTTTCTCGCTTTCCTTTGTTTTTAAATAGCTTAAAAGCTTTTTACTTCACTTTTCCAACTAGTTGCAATTTGGGTGTCAATTTCAAGCAACAACAAATTACAACTCAGTTTAGCCAATATATAAATCATAGAACTTTTATGAACAAAACAAATAAAAATACACCATTCTATAGGCTATGTCTAATATAAATATCACCCAATATCACCTTAGATAAACAGGTTTTTCAAAATCTAACTGCCCAAACAGGTGCTTTTGCATTTTGTTTTTAAACTAAATCATTCGCTGTCATCTTCTCTGTCTCACCTCACTCTTCTGTCAGTCAGCTCGACTCACTCTCCTCACGTGTTAAATGAAATCTGATCTGTGATGTGAATGTCGTTTAGCACGCTGCATTTGAGCAGCCGTGCTCTGTTTTTAATTGTAGTGTCCTGTTTCTCTAGTGAACTAAATGATTTTTCTTACTATAAAAAAAAATCTAATTGACAGTGGGGGACAGTGCACTGGTGGTCAAGAGACGTAACCGGTGTTGAGGTTTAACACTGGTATTACCTCCAAACACCGTCTATCGCAGCAGCCTACTGGAATATGCATTTTTGCTGAGCACTTATCTGAATATGTGTCATCATCAATATCCATGATGGTCTGGTTGCCATGCAAAAAAAAGATCAAAGGCTTCACATGCAAGTAGCAGCAGTGATTAGTTTTTGTAGACAGAATGTCAGTTTTAGACATATAAAAGTCTCTCTTTATACACAAGTGTGCACATTAACACACAAACTGAATTCAGAAATGCAGCCCAGATTGTATTTATGCCTAACCTGAGAAGATTCATAAACAAGACAGAGTGCCTCCAGCATTTTTAATGTTTTATCTTGTTATGTTGTATGTTCCCCTTGGTCTAAACACAAATTGGAGTTGTAAATTGGTTCTGCAGCACATCTCAGCAAGACACACTCCTCCTAACTGTGTTTGAAACTGGGAGGAGTTTGCTGCAGTATTGATTTCAAAATATTACATACATCGAATCTGTAAATGGGCTTCCACTCAATATGTGGCACCCAGCAAATTCAAAGAGAGATTTTCATTACATCTGACAATTCATCTTAATGACCTAAAGTATACTCACATATTGGATATAAATCTAATAACCGCTGGTGGAGAAGACACAGATGCTACATGAGGTGATCTCAAGATGGTAAAGTTTTTCTTTCACACAACCTGCTTTCCTGTGTTACAGGCCCCGTAGAGGCCAAATTCATTACCCCGTATCTCAGAAAAAGCCTACATTTGTATAATACATACATATATATATATATAATATATATATATATATATATATATATATAATATATAGTGTTTGTTACTTCAATTCAAGAAATGAAAACTGAATTTTAATTTAAGAAGCCATCTAATTCTTGATAGAAGACTATTCTGATGTAAACAGACATAGACAAAGGATGTTCACCTGAAATACCCTTCCACATTTGAACTTTTAACCTAAAAAAAAAAAATATTTGAAGTGCACCTTTAATGCTAAACAGTATACACAATTATTCCAGCATACATATTTCATTAGCATAACTATAGGCTGTTTAGAATTGCAAGCCATTTGGCACATTAATACAGAATGTGCAGTCACAGGAGCACTTCTTTGGAACTACTTGTGCTGGCAGAGGAAAACTAAATACAAGTATAAAATGTTATATAAAAGCTTGTTGCTATGTGCATGCAGCCCAGTGTGGTTTAATATATGATGATAAGAACAGAAATGATAATATAAGCAAATAAAACTAATTAATAAATAATTACATATTAAGGCACTTACCTTATTTGTGATTGCATGAAGGTAACAGCACACACACACACACACACAACACACACACACACACACACAGAGAGAGAGAGAGAGAGAATATATATTAAAATTGATGGCAACACATTTCACAAAGCCCCAGAAAACCTATGTGAGGAAACCACTCCTTCATAGCAAGATGACGGGTGCATCAGAGCCAATCATATAGAAATGACAATAACAGCTCTACGGGGTAAACACACTCATACATCTCATGACACACTCTGCGAGAGCAGTGTGTGTATCCCTGACCAATTGGATGAGAAGTCAGATATCACTGTCCTGACCTCACACAGTCAAATCGATATAATCATCTGCCCAAACTCGTCTTGATTCAGCACACAGTGAAATTTGAGCTGCGTTTCTCTGAACTGGAAGCGATTTGGCCTTTGTTTGTGAGGTTTCGAATGACAATACCTACTGAAGAATCAGTCTCCTGTTAACTAGCTTGACTTTAGGTTGAAACGAAGCCATCTCTCTCTCTCTCTCTCGCTTCCACTTCCTCTTGTATTTCCATGTGCCACATTGTGTGATGGGCATCATTAAACATACCATGCCAAAACCCCCAAGATAAACTGGTGGGGAATACAGTAGTAACATGATTAGCGCATGTGTAAGCGCTGAATGATGAACCCGTGGCCTCCTCGCTAATGGGCGTTTTAATCCACAGCTTGAGCAATGAGTGTTTATAGGCTCCTAGAGGGCCCTCATTCCACATTAATATTTATCCACTGCTTTTAGCCATTTTGTTCCTGCTTAGCATAAGCAGCCGGGCTTGAAATATATCACCTCAGAAAACGCTCTCCCGTTCTCCTCCTTCCTCAACTTCATTTTCTCTCTACGGTCTAATTTTGTGTGTCTGCTACTGGGTGAGTAATGGGCATTGTTTCTGTGCAGAAGTGAGCTGTTCACCTTGAGTGGGTACCAGGTGTGGGTCCAGGTTGGCTTTAATCTTTGCTGTTCGTCTTTCATTTTTCTGCTTGCGTCCCACACACCTAACCCCAGGCCCCTTAATTTTGCACCTGGTTTTCTTTCTTTATTTGTGCTCATACTTCAAAGTTAGAACTAAATGAGGTCTGCCCTCTTTGAAACATTACAAGATAGGAGGCCACAAAGGCCTTGTGCTGTTTGCTTGCTGCTTAAAACATGTGAAACAAAAAATATGGTTTATTATAAGAGCGGTCAGGAAAATAAATGTGCAGATTTGATGGGGTCACTTTCTACATTGCAGTGTTCATGTTACAGTGTATTTAAGTATTGAACGGTCTTAGACACTTGAGATTTGGTGTGAATGTGAAACAGACAGAAAATGTAAATATAATCAAATTAATAAATAATACTTTATTCATTAATTCAGTCAGTCAGTCAGTCAGTAAATAAATAATTTAAATGCATACATACATGCATGAGGGGTGTGTTTTCAAAGGTTTTGTCAATTCTAGGTACAAATTTGTCCCCCAAAATACGTGTAGTTGGAACACACACACGTATAACTACAAGGGCGTACAGTACTATAATGTAATGTACAGTACTTTTACCGTTTATTGTACTGTGGCAAATCTAAAGTTTGCCCTTTTATGCACTGATGAAGCATTATAAATGTTATGTTGTATGTATGGTCTCAGCACAAGCTCCTCCCTTAGGAGGCATTACACCACAAACACTTTACTGCTAGTGCCACTCTAGGACAAAATCAAAAAGAACAAACTTTTGAAACACCATTTTAACAGTTTATATTTTCAAATAAACACAGAACTTTGACTACTCAACCATTTAGCCAACAAAAGGACATTTTCATTCCATCTCCATGTTTTTTGCCTTTACTGCTTTCTTGTTTCTCTGAAGGTAAACGATCCTAAATTGCAGAGGAAATTGGGGCCAGAAAACTTGACAACTTTTATCATTCATTACTGAAATTTTCATTATATTACAAGCTGCTTCAAATCCAATAACATACTTTCAAGGCCTTCATCTACAAATTATGTGAAAGATGCTGGGGATATTTAACAAAGGTGGTGCACAAACACACGCACACGCACACACACACACACACACACACACACACACACAACACAACACACACACAGACAATCTTATGGCCATGTGAATGCAGAGTCTAGGCAGATTTGCTTCGGGTCATAAACCTCAGTATACAATGCCAATTAAGGTTGTGGTTACTCAAAGAGAGAAAGAGACGAGAGAGAGAGTTTACAGCCCTAATGAAGCAGGGAATAAAGAGGGGATGTTTGCCATCAGGAGGCTAATTACCACAGCACACAGGTCTCTTTCATAAGTCACGCTTCTGAGGTTGTTTGAATCCGTAATTCTGTATTTCTCATAGCCTCTATTAGATTTTTGGTAATTTTGCATTTCTATGGTTTTTTATCATTCTGAACCTCTCTTCAGGTGTGAGTTAATAGTCAAGGCTGGCTAATATGGCCTGAAGGACATGATGAACTTCCCTCGCTGATTCTGAAGTTCTGTGGACATGAATTAAAAACGTTAACTGATTGTTTATGTGTGTGAGAGGGTTTACAATCTTACTCTGCTTGAGCCGAATTTCTAAACCCAATCCCTTCCTTATCTTGAAGACACACTTGGGCAAAAAAAGAAAGCACATCAGCAACTGGAAGAGTCATGGGTCAGAGGTTACTGACGGGCTGCTTTTAAAAAGAGCATAGGAGCGCAGACAAAGACCCTGCTCTGTCATCTATCCAGCGCTTGAGGTTGGAATTGACTGGCCCCAGGTCAAACCTGCTCAGGTGTAAGTGTGTGCGCTAAGAGCTAAAAAAAGTGAGTGGAGTCAACCGAAACCTCCAGAATAAAATATCAGACCCCCAGAAATAGGAACAGACCCCAAACTTTCCCCTGACACGGGAAGTCTTGGTCTGACATTATCCAATCTTTTCTGAACCCAAGCAAATACATGCGGAGGACAATCCAAGACCAAGAGCTATGCAACACTTTTTTCACCAGAGAGACATTTAATGTTTATAGGAAAACTGTGAATGGAAAATGGTAAAAATGTGTTTTTAAAAGGACAGTCACTCAAAAAATTATGTCATTAATTAGTAGTTCTACCTTAATTTTATGAAGCGATGACAATACTTTTTGTATGCAAAGAAAACAAAAATAACTTGCATCATGGTACTCCCGTGAACGTGTCTAAAAAAGTCTGACATGAAAGAGAGGATATTGTTGCATATAAAAGTAGTTATATCATACCTGCAAACTCACAAGAGGTCAAAAAAGGTGATATAGTTCAGAATATGACCCTTGTAGGGGGGGTCTGGGGGCATTCATTTTTAAGAATTTAACATGTAAACAAAGCATTCGGTGCACTCTGACAACAAAATAAAGGAAAAAAAAATACAAACATATGCTTCAACGTAAAAAAATAAATAAACTAAACAAATAAACCCAAATATATACCAAAAAAAATTTGGACGGTGCAAACTCTCTTGTCATCTGTGTTCATACTTCTCTTTGTGAGCAGGTGGAGTAATTTTTTTTTTGCAAATTGTAATGTTCACATTACAGGGTGTGCATACTATCAACAAACTCCATCTTTTCACTGCAGAGAGAAAACTGCATTATGAAGTGACATTAGATGCATTTACACAGACTGTTTGATTAAGCCGAGGTGCCATAAAACGCATTTACACCACAAATGCATATAAATAATTTTTTTAGTTAAAAATGTTGGGAAAAAAATCCAAAATACTTTTAAATATGTAACCAAACCACCAGTAGATGATGGTAAATTACTGTTTTAATGAGCGAAGTCTTTAGTTCAAACGGCTGCTGATTTCATTCAGAAATGAGGCAAGTGGGACTACTGTCTTTATGAAAGGGATACTGAATCATCGATCAGTTGATTCGTCCAAAAAAGTAGATTCATTCAGTATAGAAACACCGCTGTGTTGCTCGGAGACACAAAACAGTTCTGCCATGGCTTTGATTGAAACTTTGTCAGCGAACTTGAGCAAAAACAATCAATATTGTATTACAAATCGCAAACCTTGTGTCTCATTAACTCACAATGAAGATCTTCCGCAGCACTGCTTCAAATCAAACCAAGAAAGGGGACTTTAGTCCAAAACACATTTATGGTCTCACTCCGGTCTATGAGCTTGCAATTTCTCTCTCTATCCGGGCACCAGTTATTTGTTTTCCAAAGATCGAATGAAGGCCTTAACAGGTGTTGGAACAACATGAGGGTGAGTCAATTAATGACAGGACATTTTCACTTGTGGGTGATAGCTATCCCTTTAATGTAGGTCTCCCTCGTATGTAAATTTTTTCCCCCTGGAACAAAACAGAGTAATAAGGGAATTGAGGTATGGATGGTATACAGGTTCTAACGCTGTTCTCCTGATCTTCGACTGAGTGTGGGTAGGAAAACACATAGTGAAAGTAAAATTTGAAAACATAGCCAGGAGTAATTCCATTTTATTGGCACTGGAAAAAGCATTTATCCAATTTCCAAATATATGATTACTTCTTAAAAAGCAGAGAACATATGAGTTTCCCTCACACTCTACAAAGGAAAGGCGGGGGAGCCCTGAGGGGAAACTTATTTACATATTGATAAGATCCACCCACAGGTGCCAGCCACCTAAACACACCCCACTCGGAGTCGCAGGCACCCCGTGGCCAAACAACCACCCCCACACGTGGATCCCTATGGTAGCCGCCACGATCATTTGGCAGTACACATGCGCATATTTACGCTATTCCATTCAACAAAAAAAAGCCACAATGGGCCCCAGGTCTTGGATTTAGTGCTTATCTCCCGAGGTCAAACGCAATAAGCCACACAGAGTCCAGGTCTGTATCCGAGTCAGAGGGTCACTGCATCACCTGGATCCAGTATGTATTCCAGACCAGATGGTGGATCAGCACCTAGAAAGGACCTCTACAGCCCTGAATGAAAGCGGAGACCAGGACAACTAGAGCCTCAGAGACAGATCAACTGTA
>NC_056597.1:12321379-12342086 GCF_018340385.1 Cyprinus carpio
AGAAGCTGATTAGGACATAGCCAGCGCGTTCTCAAAGGCTGGGGGGTGTTTGGTAAAGCCATCTCTCTTTTTCTCCCTCTCGCTCTCTCTCCTTAGAGGACAAGGCCATCAGGAAGGCTGGAGAGAAGCCCAGCGCAAAGGTCCTCCTTCCATTAAACCAGACCCGGGGTTCATGCACGGTGCAAGCTAAACATCACTCCAAAATACTTGTCTTTCGCTTTTTTTTTCCCTACCTCTCGGTTTTATTTTTGCAAATGCCGGGAAAAAATCGCTTTTTGACAAAATTTGCTTTAAATTTGGGAGAATGTTGATGACAGCAAATTTTTTCTGATCAGGGAATTTTCCCTTTACTATAAAACATGCATATATACACACACACCATATTTTAATATAATATTACAAAAATTTAAATTTTTAAAAATACATTGTAAGCATCGGGGGGGGAATAATTAGTTTTTTTTTTTTTTTTTTTTGTTTGTTTTTTCCCGGGGGCATATTCAAGAGGAGGATAAAAAGAAAAAAAAAAAGTTTGTGAATACTAACGTTTTAATAGGGAAAAAAAAACTACAACCCCAAAAAAACACTGAAAATAACAATCTAAAAAAAAGGTTAGGAATTAAAAATAAATTTTTAAAGGGTTTGATATTTATCATAGAACAAATATTTTTTATTTTTTTTGCATGATAATGAAGTTTTTTGAAAGCAAAGCATTCCACCAGGGGGGGGGTTTCTTTTGCCAGAGTTTGAACGCTTTTGCACAGGATCTTTGGGAAATGTAGTTTTTACACCACAAATTCCACTGTTAAACACCAATAATGCAAAAAATGAGAACAGATGGTTTTTAACAAAATCATATACCACAATAATTCAGAGCTCTCAACAGGTTGTTTTGTAAATATTCATAGTTGTATTAGAAAGAAATTTGTCTATGGAAAAAATTAAATTTTTTAAAGGTTTTATTTCGGGAAACCCCGATTTGCCACATTTTATAAATTTACCAGACAATCAGCTTGTTTCCTTTATTTGCCAAAGTCTTTTTTTACCGCACATTTGGCTTTTGACAAGTTTGGATCCCAATTCACAAGCACACAGTACAGATATCCACATGCCAATATATGAATTTTTTTTAATAAATACATTCAAATTGCCGAAAACCTTTGATTAATTGTCGTAGTGCAAATCGCAATAGGGCCCCTCGACTGGAAACCACTTTTGGGAAAAATGTACACAAACCCCTGGACTAGAAGGAAACCTAAAAAAATTAAAATTTTGGGGCAATCTCATGGGGAATCCATCATGCGTAGCACATTCATGTCTTTGTGTTTTGCAAAAAAAAAGAAAGAGAACCTAGGGTACACTTAATAAAATAGTACGTCCTGCTAAATGTAAAAGCCAATGGTTTCTTTCTTTCCCATATCCGGTTTTTGTAGTTTCTAGAGGATTGGAGTGTCCAATGACTGTAAGTGTTCGATTAGAACCTGATTGGAGTCAGAGTTGAGTCCTCCCGAGTTGTTTTTTCATTCCTTCAGAACTTCCCTGCATCGGGATTCAGATAGTTGACTGACACCCCAAGCATTTGCAGCATGCCTGCTTGGAAATGCATTTTTCAAAATTTTGCATAAATTACAACACAGGGTTGACTTAAAATTTTAAATTTAAGAACAAGAAGATAGACAGACGAGAGACGGACGGAGGAAAAAGGGGGGAGGGGGAAGATAGTAGATGATAAAAACTTTGATGCACACTTGTATCCTTTCTTATTTTTAAAAACAAATGATGGAAAGAAAAGGAAAATAAAAGTGTAGGTGAGAGAAGGCAAAAGTACCCATAACTCGGTGTAAAAAATTGGGCTTTACGAATGAAAAACGATTGCCCCCCAAGGGGGTGTTTTTGCTCTTTTTTCGCTCGGTCTTCCCTTTTTCTTGCTTTCTTCCCTTTTTGTTTTGGGCTGAGAAAATAACACATGGAGAAGTTTCCCCTTTGCTTTATCAGGTCTAAAAAGGTTTTCAGAGACATTTACGGATAAAAAATATGAATTAGTCTTTAAAAAAGGGTCTTTAAATCCCATAACCAAAAAAAAATGCCTATGTTAACCACCCTTTATTGAGCAACTGGAAAAACAATGTATTTTTTTCTGCACGGGGGTTCTCTTATGATGACAACATCTCGGTCACCGGAGGTGGGGGGTTAATTTCGCTCGCTCACAACCCTTCACGCATTGTTTTTCTTTATCGGGTTAAGCCGTAACCAGACTCTTTAGGAACTTTAAACACTGATGTAGCTAATTGAAGACCACATTTTACCTATCGCTGAGATTTGGGGTGGTAAGATTGTAAGTATGTTTTGTTTTCCTCTAATTTCCTCTGAAAAATGAACAGGTGGGTTTTGTTAAAAACGGGACCTGGTAAGTATTCAGCATTAGTGCTTGAACCTTTACTGAGGCTGACACCCCTCATGCATGGTCAAGCGCTGAGATTTTACCCCCCACAGCTACATTGAAATTAGAAACCTCCCCGGAACACTGCACACAAGCCACATTCAAAAACTTAAGGCTCATTCCTACAAAGAATGAATGCGACTACATAAAAAAATGGAAGATATGAAAAAAAAAACCTTGCCAAAAACCCTTGACGCCTGCAAAAAAACTTTTTACCCATGCTGTTTCAAAAGTGATGTTCCATCAAAATACGTATGTTGTAAAAAAAAAAATGCAGCCCCCACCTTTTTCCCTTTAAAAAAAAAAAAAACGGAAATCCATATGCTTTACAACAAGCGGGGAAAACTTTCATTCAGCAAGAAAAATTGCCCAAAAGTGACAGAAAAAAATTTTCAAAAAAATTTCTGTTTTTTTGGGAAATTTCTAAAAAAAAAAAACATCATCTTTTTTACAAAAATTTAAAAAATAATAATAATAAAAATATAATAATAAAGCAGCAACCTTTTTAAATAAATAAGAAAGTTTTTTGAGCACCAAATCAAATATGAGAATTTTTTCCAAAGGCCCTGTGACCTGAGGACTGTATTAATGAGCGAAATTCACTTTGCAATTCGCAGGAATAAATTGCTTTTAAAATATTAAAGATACCAGTTTTTTTAAAATAAATAAGTTCCAAAACTTACTGTTTTACTATATTTTTCCTATTTTTTACTATTTTTTTGGTTTCACAGTTCACCAAAATAAATTAAAATTTTTTTACCCCAAATATTTGTGATTATGTATTTCTCTTTAAGCAACATCAAACAAAACCAGTTGTGACCAAATGAGAGAGAGACGACAGTTTTTTGAGGGGAGCATAAGGCTCTCTCATATTCAGTGGCAAAATGCAAGCTGACTCTTATCTCTACTAGAGATGAAAAAGAGAAAATAAAGATAAAAAGATAAAACATGTTTGCATGGTTAATAATTATTGCGTATGGCTATTTCATCTTTAATGTGCATCACTGTGGCTTACTTCACCCACACAACCCAGAGGCATAACAGGAAGGACACAGAAATGACAGGTGTGTGTGTGTGTGTGTGTGTGTGTGTGTGTGTGTGTGTTTGGGGGGTGCATTATAACATTAACTTATGAGTAATAATAGGATACACAGAAGAGCCGAAGAACAGTCAAAGGGAAAGATTTCATTAAAACAACTCCCATAAGTTATTTTCTGTGTAGCAGCTAAGTGCATCAATGGGTTTTCTTGCATCACAGCAATGTGTTCTCAGGCTTGACAGAAACAGTATGATGGAGGAAATGGGAGTGACACAGGAAGTAAGGAATTGACAGAGAGAGAGAGAGAGAGAGAGAGAGAACTCAGTACAAAATGGTTATGGTCATAAGAACTAAAGAATACTTTTAAGCAAGCTGTCCCCTGACTGTTTTTTTGGTGGACATATTGAGAGGAGGGGCATTTCATTGGCAGTGTAGAATAAGAGTGATGAGTGAGCCAACATGAAGACTCTCCCCAACAACATCACAAAAAATAAACCAACCCTTACACAACTTCACCATGGAAACCAGTCGTTTCTGCCAAAAATAATAAAAAAGTATAGAAATAAAATTAAACCAGCATGATCAGCTTGCTACAACCCAGTCAACATGTCAGCTAAGAATAGCTATTTACCTTTCTAAAATCTAACTGGACAAACAACTACATCAATACACAAAAAATAAATAAATAATCAAATAAACAGTAAAATTTAATTAAGTAAATAATTAAATCTAATATATATATATATATATATATAATATATATATATATATATATTTTTTTTTTTTTTACATATTTAGAACATAGTTATTGTGTTCGGATTCACCACTGCATGCTATTTTGCAGTTACTGTACTAGTCAAATCTTCCACAATGGATTTTATAACTACGAACAAATCGCAAGGCAATAAAAAACGGAGCACAAAAAAGGCAATAAATTTCACTGGACTTTAGCCCCTGTCAAGAGGTCGTCTGGACATACGTGACGTGTAGATCTTAGAAGAGAACAGCTACAGCTGCTGGTAGTTTGCTGGTTGGTACCACAGGTCTGCACTCAGTAATCCGGGTCAGAACCGTTTCAGTGGGCACAGCATGCTTGACATGGTGCTGCCCCTCTCAGAAATTGATCTCGGCATGTCAGCCTGATGGAAGGAGCTGGAAGCTGATGCGCCGCACCGTGAGTCCTGCCGATGCAATCTTCTCTCTGACCTCCACACCATGCCAGAAAGTACAGTCTGGCCATACGTCTGTCTATGTGTTTGCCCTACAGTTGTCATTGAAACCACGATTTTACTTCATTTGACCAGTCATAACAAATATCAAACAAAAATGCAATAGACAATTACATTCTTTTCTTAAACAACTTTTCCCTCCTGATGACATCACAAAGACCATGTGCGGTAAAAAAATAAGCTATAACACGCTCATTTTTACTACTCAGTCCCACTGAATATTTCAAGTGACCCTTCACAAAGACCCCCCTCCTTAGTTACTGTTGCTATGTTCGACAAGCACTGTTGCTGCTTTCACAACCGTGTTCTCAAGCATTGAAAATACATTGCAGAGCAAGAGGAAACTGACAACAGGCCTCAGCTTTAAATTTTGTCATCTTTTAAAATTCAACAATAAATACTGTTCTGTGGCTCTTTAATGTGTCATGACAGATCGCCCATGCCGTAAAAAAAAACTAAAATAATAAAATTGCGATATGATTGTTTCCATTAGGCGTATTTTCAATTCGCAATTTCAAATTGCACAATTTGAAGGGTATGAAATGCGGCAATGTGTGCAGTATGAATACAATCCAAACATATTTCTCTTGTTCTATTGCGTTCCTGCCAATCACAACTCTTTTCCCATGGCCTCGTGGTGTAGTAAAGTTTCTATTTGATGTACATTTCAAAATCTAGCCATGTAGTATGTACTCCAGTTACTTTTTGCATGCTGTTTAATAAATTCAGATAAACTATTCTTCTCACGTATTATTTTCACCCACTTTATAGAAGGAAAGTCAGCATATTCAGATTCAGCCAATGTTTTACTAGGAAGTATGTTATTACGGGATGTAAATGTGTCATTAAGATATGTGGTTGTGAAGTACTGAACAGCATCGTCGCACACCCTCACATTGACAAACAAAAACATCTGCTGATGTGTATCATTAGCGCCAGTGCTGAGCTGGTCTTTGAGGGTGTTTCTGCTCAGCTAGCTGGAAAGCCTAATGAGCTAGCAAATAACAGCAGAGACAAAGGGAAACACACAAAAGCTGAACACACACACTTGTGCTTAAGAACTACAATTCGTGTGTTCTTGGCCGTGCATGGTGGTCTGCGGGCCTCACGCGGCATCTGGGAGAATCAGAATGGACAGAGGTGTTTATCTGCGCTTCCCTCTGCTGCACATGACCAAATCAAACGAGACGAAAAAGTTTCCTATTCTATAAAAGCGCTTTAGATCAATTGCGAGCATCCAGCCCACATCAAACCTGCCTTTGGCGCAGAAGAGCAGAGAGAGAAAGGAAAAAAGCAAGAAAGAGGAGGATGGAACAAAAATCACAGGAGGAGACTACAATTGGCAGCATGAGAAATGCCGCTTTCAATCTGCCGTTGGTGGCACAGGCCTAAATACGAGCGACAGAGAAGTAAATGCAAAGTTTTGTCCAACAGAGAAATGCTCAAAGGTATTTGATCAAATGTAATTGAGGAAGAAGAGGAGAGGTTTTATTTTATATAGCATGCTTGTTTGTTTATTTTCAGTGAGTGGATAACAGCACTAAATGTTATAATATTAAAGACGAATCCTTCTAATGCACCAGAGGGGTTTAAAAAGGGACATCAGAGAAAAAAAAAAAAAAAAAAAAACTCGCTGATGTTTTGAGTGCTAGTTGCTAAGTAACCATCGTATTCCTGTTTTCACAAACTGCAACACATGCGAGATTTTCAAACACATTCACCTCAAGTCCTATACATCATGCTATAATAGCGCTTCAGTGACAATCATTATAAAGCTCAGGGTGATAGAAGACAATAACACTTACCTTATGTTAGATCATTCAGACAGAGCACCATGTGAAAAAGAAGAGGCATATTACTTGCAGTGCAAATGAAACCTATAATTTGCAGTTTAAAAAAACGGAAAGAGGAGCACAAATTTGGTCACTGATGTGGGAAGCTTATTTGGTATTGAACATATTATACTAAGAGGAAAGCACACTTTGTAAAGTTTGTGAATTAGAATGAGCCACAATGGCTGAATAGGTCTAATTATCAAACTGCCTACAACTGATTTTTTTTTTTAGGTATTTTTCTTATTGTATGCAGACAGTGCTCTATATGCAAGACCATTTCCACTGTTTTGGGTTTGATAAAAAAAAATAGTGATTGTAGTGATTGCAACATCACTTCTACTAATACTGACTTTACAGTATATTATACAATTGTGACTTACATTCACATTTACATCTAATGTGTTACATCTTAAGTCATTGTTTATATCTTACAATGTGGCATCATTTCTTGTTTTACACTTTATCTCACATTTGCCCGTTTTATTTTTAAACTGAGGCAAAAAAAAACAAAATTAGTTCTGCGCTTCAGCAGTTAACATTCAGACAGACGTCTATGGCTATTGTTGCATTTCACCCGGCATGAGTGTAGCATTTTAAACACAGCCATTAAACATAATAATAATAAATTTTTTAAACCATATATATATTTTTTTTAATGTTTCAGGACCCCTATCCGTCTCACTGTTATTGATCAAAAGAATACATCTTATACATAAAGTAGTTCAAATTGTTGATCTCCAATTTTTATTGCAATTATACTGCATAAAAAAACAGTCACACAAACAGTAGCTATAAAAAGTAGCAGTGGCTTTCTTTTCTTTCGACAATGGCACATGCATTAATGCATCGCCCAAACCTCACAGGCCACAATGCCTCACTACATCATCATTATCAACCGATACATGACCATTAATGCTCGATTAATAAAATTTGCCCGGGGCCCCTCCACGCTCATGGCATACAGCTCATTCTTATGTTTCGTAATGTACGTTGCAGCTGAACTGAAGCACAATATGTTAGATGTAATTGTTCTGGGACATAGAGTGAGTAATCTCTAGATATTTAAGCAGAGGAGGTGGTGTGTTTAATTCATGCGGACCCCCTTTTCAAATGCATTGGAATAAGGCACGTTTTGTGTCTGTTGGGGAGGTGACATGACACATGTTGTCCACTCGGCTGGGATGGAGCCCTGTAAAGATGATCCGCAAGGTTTGCAATGGTCAGTTACTAGTTTTAGATTGTTTAAATCGCTAATATGGTCGCTAACCGTCTACAACCGCTTTTTTATATGACCTGTCTAGAAATCAATCGAAGGGCTAAGTTGCTGCCTTTTGATCAAGCCCAGATGAGGGCGGATCTGAGCCAGAAAAACAGCCTATTGCAAAGGTTGCCCCTTGAGGAGTAGAAGTGAGGGTGGTAACTCCTCTCAGTGCTTTTTTTCAGCTCTCATAGTGCTTTACAAATGATTTGCATCTTATATTTATGATATGTAGGTGTTAGTGGGTGTTTGGTGTGGGAGACTGGTGCACGGATAACAAAACCATTCATGCTTTGTTGGGCATTACCGCTTGCACGATCAGAAGGAGCTGAACGTGGATTTTGACGTAGTGTTTTGGTGATGCTGTTGTTATGTGGCAGGTGAATATTTCCATGGTGGGGTGGGGTGGGTAAAGAAGCGTCGTTGCCTGGTTGCTGGCATTGGGGCATGCTATGATAAAACTAAGTTCTTTTCCTTTCTATTTCTCTTTATATGCCTGAGAGCTGGGGAAGAGTAGACATCTATGAATTTCTGCACTTATCACGGTTTCTAATGCTATCGCAAAATGCAAAACATTATCACTTTTTAATATGCTAAAAGGAAAGGGCCACGCCTATAGTGTTACGGGAATTCAAAAAGATTACTACTTTTTTATTTTAGTCTTCGTCTAGTCTTGTGTGTGAAGCTGTCGAATTTAGTTTTTGTATTAGTTTAGTCAGTTCATGACTCTTTTTAGTCTAGTCTAGTTTAGTCAGACGAAAACTGCAAGACATTTTAGTCTATTTTAGAGTCGACAAAAACTGATGACATTTAGGACGCTATTTTAGTCAATGAAAATGGTATTTTAGTCTCTTTTAAGCATATTAGCATTCTATTTGAATCGCCAGTATATAATTACAAGTACCTACAAGTATAAGACGAAACGCAAAATTTTCTTTAGGCCAAGAAACGCCCAACGATTCAAACAGAGGTTATCTTATTATACTTATTGTTATCGTGCTGCGTTATAGACTCAAAATACAGTCCATTCCTAGGACAAGTTTTTTGTAACTTTCGGTGCGCATAGCTCTCGCACATGCGTCGAACATGTAGGCGAGTTCAGGGGCGATTCTAGGCCGAACATGCAACGAGTTCAGGGCGCTTCGCGCAGTCCGCGAACATGCATGTCTGTGCTGGCCGTTTGTGTGAAACAGAACCAGTTTAACTGTAAATGTCAAACTAAAATCCATCTAGGTGCTTTTGTGACGTGAAATACGTTTTTTTTTTGAAGAAAAATGTTTGCCATAGTTGTCGGCAAAGGCTCTTATTTGAAGTAACGTTTTATTTTATGGCATAAACTAGAATTAGAATTAATTTAGATATTGAATTTAACACTATATTGCTTAAAGCTGGCTTTTGTCTTGCTGCGTAATACCGCCAATAGTTTAAGAATTGTTTATACAGTTTTGTACATAAATAAATTAGTAATTTCATGTCAACTTCTTCATCACAAGACTTGTATTGTTAAAGTGACTTCTCTCACTGCCGGTGATTTCCCGAGCCGGTTTTTAGAGTAGCATTAGCTCCCCTTCTCGCATCCGCACGCCTGCATTTCAAAGCATATTACAAACTGGTCGAACACGACAAGTAGTAAAGCGTTGTCCTAATCGCCCCTTAGCTTTGATTGTTTGGTCATCTTCTAAATAATAGTGCGCGAAGTGGGACCTTTAGGGAAAGTGACAATGCGGATCGGTCGCATCTGCTGCGTCAATGAGACTACATGAAAACAGAAATACTTGGCCAAATAATAATATTAACGACTAAACTAAGACGAAATAACGTAAAAAACATTAATTTCGTCTTCGTTTTGTTCAACGAAGAATTAAGAAACATTTTTAGGTCTATAGTTTTTATTTTGTAAACCACATTTAGTCCTTCGCTTTTCTTATTTGTCAACAATATTGCATTAATTACAGTTAATTATAGTCCATCGTCATCATGACCATGCATTTACGTTGCGGTCTCCGTCTGCGTTTTTTGTCACAATGATTAAAGGTTCGTTACGACGATATTTAGTCATAATCTCATTGACAAAAGGGCAACACTCACTCTCTTGGTGTTGTGTGTGCTATTTTCGAATATTTTTTGTGTGACTAAAAGTAAGTTCAGCAACATCAATCATCCATTTGTTAGGCAAACAGCAAACCCTGCTGTACATTGTTGCAACATTCCATCAAAAAGCAGTTTTAACATTAATTGCACATATATTAATATCAAAAAGAACTAGTGGCACTTATCGCAGACTGGCGAGTCGAATATGCGAAAGCAAGCCTAAATTTCATTGACATTGGGAATAATCTGAAATAGGAAAATGTACTAACTGCAAAAGTTTGCGTGATGAACGTAATACTGCAGATAGTTTGCTTGATTACCTTAACTTTGTTTTGAGCTCTTTTATAACCTTTAAATTCCCAGTAACAAATGCATCCAGTCCCATCCTGCTGAATAATTCCTAACCCCTGTGAGAGTAAAGTTTTCACTGTGGCAGCCAAACCTGGTCAGTACAACCTCTTCCGCTCAATCCATCCCAGACCACAGCACAAGCAAACCTAGTGTCAGACTACAGACAAATTTAGAGACGAAACAGCAGGAGAGATTGATTGAAAGAGCCATGGATGAAAGTGCTCGCAAACTGCCGATAAAGAATGCTACTTCGTTCAAAGGGCTTGCTATTTTCTTACTACTGGGTTTCTGGCGACAGATTCTTCTTGAAAAAGAGAAAAGATTGATCTTCTACTTTCCTCTCAAAATTTTTGTGTTGTCCACAAATGTACTGTAGATAACCAAGCATAAAACAAATCAGATTAGAACAAGCCTCTCAACCCAGAATCAAAGGGCATTTTATAGCTATATATAGACGGAGCAAAAACAAAAAGAAGTTGGTATACGTAGAGTTCGAGCGAGTCCACAGCATTGTGGAACTTCAAGTAAAAGCATATACGCCAATTCCATCAATTAGTTTTAATGACCTGCATATGCACTTCCAGTGTGTCTGGCGCCTTACAGATTTTGGTGTGGGTGTGTATCAAGATGCTTGGAGCAGCCTCCATGTACTTTTTCAGAAGCACGTCAAAAACAACAGAGAAGAAGAGAGTTTTAATCGGAATGGCAAATTGGTGATCTCCAGTGTCGTATTTAGCATGCCCAGTCATACTATTTATTGCTACAAACGATATGTATAACAGCAGGGGGGGGGGGGGGGGGGGGGGGTGGCGGTTTGCTAAGGGTAGTGGGGGCGGGCACTTCAGGCAAACTAATCTATTTCCTTCTTGACCCGTCGTGACAATATATGTGTTCCGGCTGCCGGGTTCCAGGAGCTTAGCGAAGCATCCGACGAGGCCCTTGCTGACAGGCATACAGTGATGTCTGACGCAGACATTAGCGTGCATTAGCTAGCAAAGCGTACCGTAATGTCCACTTTCCATCTGAGCTTGTTCTTCAGCGCATCAAAATTGAGAGCTGATGCCTCCCTCCATCCCATTACCGCCCCTAATAAGAGATCATGTCCAATTTGGCGTGAGGCTAAGGAAGAAAATCAAATCGAATCAATCGGATTAGATCAATCAGTCAAATAAATGGTGCTCTTGAGCATTTATCACTCTGATGATTAAAGGAAGGGAGTGAAACATCAGTTCTCGGGTGTTCAAGTGCTCCTCAAGTAAACAAAAAAAAAACAATCCACCACTGAACCAGTGCTGGAATCTCCAGACGGATGGAGGTTAAAATCAAGTACAGCTCTCGTACTACCTTAACAAGCGCTTGTGCTAACAACACAGCATAGGTTGAAAACATCTTAAGATAAGAACATACAGAAATATCTCAACCACCTTCTATCATTGACCCACATTTCTAAGCCTTGAATGCTGTTATATTTTTGGGGAGAATAAAAAAATAAAAAAATAATAAGATAAGGTACACACTGTCGTACTCAAAAATCAGCATAAATGCAGCTAAAATGCAATACAAGGGTTCCAATATTCAAGCTTGAACAGTAAAGTAGTGAATCATGACAGTTTACATTAACGTTTTTGGCAAACCACTTCAGTAATACTAGAGAATCCAACCAAAATCAAGATGTATGATGAGAAGTTCTTATAATTTCCAGTGGAAAACACTGGAGGTGGAGAACACTACAACATTTATTATATTTATATATATATATATATATATAATATATAAAAGAATTTGAAACAAGTCAGGACATGAGCTGGATGAAGCCAGTTTACCTGAAGGAAGTGTAATGAATCTAAACTCAGTTTAAGAAAGACAAATTAATGCTTGAGCAACACAATGTCTAAGTGGGAACCAGAAAACTTTGCCATTTCCCACCTTACTATAAATTACGGTCTTCCACCAGTTTCCACACAAGACAACATTGCGAGAACGCTTCACTCATTCAGCACTTATTAGCGTTACATCCAGAGCTCTGAGTTCATTTAAGGCTGGGTTATACACGGGAGAGATCGGGGATTTAAAAATTTACTTGTGTACAAGGAGGGGCAGCCAGTCGTTTTGTCCATAAAATACTTCACGTCACCGTAAAGCCACTGGTTGCAGACATAACAGTGTTTTGGCAGAGAGCAACACTTTCTTATTTTGTGAAAATGTTGTCCCACAACGTTAAACAGTGCTTTATGGAGCTTTAGGGAGGGATTTTCTCCATAGCAGTGGATCTCAAAAAGTGAGTTGCCCGCCAAGTGGTAAACACAGGTGGACACACAAACACACACACACAAATAAATAAATAAATAGTCATGTTTTACTTCATCTATTATTATTATTATTATTCAATTATGATTATGATTATTATTATTATTATTCTATTTTGTGTTTACTGTTTTTTTTTTTTCTGTTTTATAATAGGTCTTTGCATCGAAGACTATTGCACCACCCACCCCAGGTACTTATAGGTGTTGTGTTGAACAATGTTGTCAAGCAGTGCCGTGGCGCATGGTGTGCTGATTTGTCCACTGTAATTCAGCCCATGTTCAAAGTTGGCTCTTGCAAAGTTGATTTCCTGAAGGACTCCTTGAAAATCAGCCTGCTTTTGACAGAAAAACACAGAGTAAACAGGTGATTTTGGGTATTGTAGCCTCTCAAATAATGTCAACCTACGGCTGTTTGCAAATGACTGCTTACATAACAGCATATTCCAAACTCATATTTTATTTATGGATGGTGTTTTAGATTGGTCAGCAAAAACCAGCATTTTAGCAAACACGTTTAATGTTCATCCTGTCTGAATGCCAGTCAACAGGACAGTTTCTGTTCTTTTTTATTTATTATATATATATATTTTTACAAGCACTCCTAAGGGAATTATAGTTACACTGATATTAATCAAAGCTGCCAATGAAGCATAAAAATCTTACTTTTTGTTATCAGAATACTTTGCTGTATTTTGAAAAAAATCAGATACTCCTCGGCCTTGTGTGTAAGACGGCAAACCAAACTCATACAACATGCAGGCCAAAGCAGCTCAGGCTATGTACCCTAGCTTTGCCTAATTAAAAATGGCAGGGCCACATCTAGCTACATTAGGCAGTTTGTTCTTAATTGCGGTGAACGCAAGCTATGAAGCCCAGGAAGAGAGTGCACTATAGAGGCGTGACACCGAATTGCCTAAACTCCTGCTACTGATAAACCAACAATAAATATACTGTGTCGAATAACTTAAACATTCCAACAACACTCTCTCTGGCACCCTCATCTTATTGGACTGTATAGAGGAAACTAAAGTACTATCTGATTTAAGACTGGAGGAATCATATCGTCACTTTTAATTAAATTATGAGTTTACAAAATACATTTTCAGAACGTACATCCAGGAAGTTATTTCAGATGAACTCCCGCTGTAGCTAACAACAGATATAATAATACTTAATAATAATAATAATAATAATAATAATAATAATAATAATATAACATATTATTATTATTATTAGTGAGTAGGGTATTATTAGGGCCAAGCACCGAAGGTGCGTAGGCACCTATTGAAATCGTTGGCGTTATTATTTTATTCCTTCTCTCTTCTTTCTTCCGCCGCAGTCTATGGCCGCCATATAACCGATTGCGGGAAAGTTGTATAATTTGGCACAATGAAGAGGACAGGCCAAGAGCATTAACTATAGTAATTTGCAGTCTCTAACTCCAACTTCTAGCGCCACCACTTGTCCAAGTTTTCAATATTGTATGCTAATAACTTTTGAACCGTAAGCCACAAAATGAAAATTCTTTGTTCCTCTGATCCTTGGCTCAGGCCAAGTCGAATGACCCCGAAATTCAAAAATTCGCAAGGTTTAGGTTTTTTTTCTTCGCTATTTTCAATTGTTTGAAAAACCTACTTTTACGAACTTCGTCCTGACGGTTAGTCGATTTTCACGAAAATTGGCCTCAGATCATCTTCAGACCATGATGCTGCAAAAAAGTTATGGAATTCTAAGTTGATTTCGTCCAACCGGTCGTCGAAATACCACGCCAACAAAATTCTACTTAAAAGTTGACGCAAAAATGCTTTGTGAGGCTATAACTCCGCAACGGTTTGGCTATTGAGACCAAACTTGGTGTGTGTTATAACAAGCATGACCTGAGACTACCTGCAGTGTTTCGACGCGAGCGCCCACCCTGTGGTCCAGGAGATTTTATGAAAATGCATATGGTTGCCGGTAACTTCTGAATGGTTTGGCCAAACATCACGAAACTGGTTCTCTTAAGATTCGGTGGGTCCATGGCAAGTCGAATGATATGCAATTTTCCCGTGGTCGGCCATTCATAAGCGTTTCGGCTGCCATTTTGAATTATGTTTCAAAATGCTGTATATATTTTCCTTGAACGCATCATCGGATCGCTACGAAAATAATTACAAAAATGTTTGGCTCCATGCCCTGAAGCTAACAAAAAAGTTTGGTCACCTTGTGTCAAAGTTATAATGAAATATCTTAAAAAGCTAATACCTTTTTGAAAACACATTAGACGATTGCAATGAAGTCATGTCGCTATATTCTTTGGGTCATGGCCGAGAACATCGTACCAATTATTCCAAAAATTGACCATACTTCCTGTCCGCACATTTTTATTAAGTTTGAAAAAAACCTACTTTTTCGACACTCCTACTTAGACCGTTTAGTCCCGATTTTCACCAAATTTGGTTCGGGATCATCTGCAGACCAAGCTGAAAAAAAAGTTATGTGAATTCGTGTTGATCTACGCAAAAGGGTTTCGTTTAGCGTCAATCGACGCATTTGTTTGGCTAAGATGCCAAAATACCTATGCTGATGCTTTATCTCGGCAAAGCTTTGACATATTTGTACCAAACTTTTTTGTATGTTGCCCATTGTCATCTCAGCTTGACCATGCCACCATATCAATTTCGGTAAACAAGCGCCACCTATGGATCAAGAGTAATAAATCATTCATTTACCCATTAATAATTACACTTAGTTCAAATGCTAGTAACTTTTTATTGCATTAGCCTATTGCAATTAAACTGGTCTCAAATATTTCCTGGCTTTATTCCACAACATAGATACCAAATATGCAGAGCCCTGCACTTCCTGTCCGCCATTTTAATTTATGTTGAAAACCTACTTTTTTCGAACTCCTCATAAAACGTTGTTCGATTTTCACCAAAATTGAATCAGATGATCTTCAGACTGTGCTGGCAAAATGTTAGGGATTTTGTACCCCGATAGACAAAACCTTTTCGCATACCACAGTGACAAATTTTCAGGCAGATCCCAAAAAAGACCTTCAGCCTTATCTTGAAAGGGTTTTGGCTTTTACGACACCAAACTTTTTTGTGTGGAAGTAAACTCACACAGAACACCCAAATTTTTGATTACAGCGCACTGTTGGCAAAAGTGATAATCATTTATCATATTACTAGGTTGTATTAGTTTTTCCGCTTTTAAAAGTACAATCATCCTAAAATGTTGTAATGGATCATGGTTGTTTGGGTTGGGATGCTCCATGCTTGTTTAGCCCCTTTAATTTGCCGGTGGGGGGTTGGCCCCGTAATTGCTGGCAGCATTTTATTTTTATATCTGTGTTAGCTATATTAATATTTATATAATATATATATAATATATATATATATTAATATAATACTAAATACAACAGAAGGAAAAAAATAAATAAAGAATAATAAATAAAAAAAATAAATAATAAAAAAAATAAATAAAAATAAATAAAATAAATAAATAATAATAAAAAATTTTTTCCCCTACTGTCCTGTACATTTACTTTCTAGAGCTTCAGTTGGGTGTTAATCTTTTTATTTAGGTCTAGGGGATTTTGATTGTCCTTACAAAAAACCCTCCTTTAAGTGCTTAACAGCAAGGTTTTTGGGAAAGTTAGTTTGGGGGTGGGTTTTGTTTTCAAAGCAAAAGTAGTACTAAACATTAGCAATATATTATAATACACTTTAGGACAAAACTTTTCTCTCTATTTTGGTAATAGAAAAAAAACAAAAACAATGGACAACATAATTTTTAATGACCTTAAGTTGCCTTTGCTTCTTAGAGTAGCATTTTTGTATTTTTATTTCCCTGCAGAAGTTCCCGGGGTGATTTTGGGGATGATATCTCAATCAGCCTCCAAATGAACAAAAAAAAAAAGTGGGGGGACATAAAAGAGGAAGCAAAAGAGGCATGCAAGGGCACACACCCACACACACTTTCCCAGCTGAGCTGTACTGATGGAAAGTCAGTTTGTTGCAGATTGCCTCACGCGCTTTTCCCCTCCCAAAGTCTACGACCGTGCTCCAAACCAGCCTCACTGACCCATTTTTTGTTTCTCTTCTCTCTCTTTCTTTCTCTTTTAATCTCAGCTCAAATTCTTTTCCCCCTCATTAAAGTATAATTTTTGTTCTATGTAGCCACATTAAAACATTTTACGCCCCAAAAACCTTTTGAGAATGGGGAAATTAAATTCCAAGAGAATTTTGTTTTTGGCCCTTTTCAACGGGCAAAAACAACTTTTTAACAAATGTGACCCGGGGCCCCCTAAAATTAATTTTTTTGGCAAAAAGAAAAAATTTAATTTTTGACCCATACAATGTTTTTTTTTTTTTTTGGCTTTTGCTGCAAATATACCCCACGACTAAGCGGTTTGTGGTCCAGGGTCACAAAACCCCTGGTTTGCACCCTTTTGAGTTCTATGAATTAAACAAAAAGGCAAAAGAAACAAAACTTTTCCCCAGGAAATACCAGAAAAAATAATTATTAGAAACAATCACTTCACTACTGGATCCCCACTGTCCCCCTGTGATTTGCTGATTGGAACACCCATTTGGTCCCCCCCTTTTACTAAGTTACATCCTAATCCCCTTTAGAGGAAAACTTCCTTCCCTTTTCCATCCTGCAGCCGCCGAAACCATCTGATACAGACTCGTGGTGAATACCAGTACGCCTGAGATCCTGTGCCTAACACTAATAAAATCCCATACAGGTCTCGAAGTGTAATGACCCTTTAATGTGAGTTTTGGGTTTAAAGCCCTTTTTTACCTTAACCCTGTGCCCTCGGCATCCCCCGCAGAGCTGAAAAAATCTTGTTGATGAGACATTGTAAGTGAAGGAGGAAAAACCTAAAGAGGTAATAATCCTGTTCTATGCCTATAATGCCCCCGGGACACATGAACATGGCTTTTAAAAGGGAGGTGTCGGATAAGTGGTTTTGTTTTGAGTTACTGGTACATTTTTCAAGTTTTTTATTCTGAAATTGAATTCACCAAATAAACACTATTTAAAATGAAGGTTAACATTGAAAAGGCACGCAATACACCCCAGACTACTGTTAAAAACGTTTGAGATGAATAGGATTTTTCCCAAAACAAAAACAAAGTTTATTAGCAAGGATAGCCTGGGGGGGTAATAATAAAGAAGAATCCCATATATGGTCTATTCCCCCCAACCCATTTCCTTTGAAATACATACTTTTGCTATTCTCACAAAACTTCCATTCCCCCTTTGCATGCTTTATTTAACCTAACACAAAATACATTCTTATTTTCCTACAAATATGTTTCGGGCTTATATCTTGCAATTTACTTATTATTTTAATTTATTATTTTTTTTAATTTTCTTTTTGGCCTTTTAACTTAATGATAAAAATAAATAAAGAAAACAAAAGGATAAAATAAAAAAAAGTTTAAGAGAAGCTGCCAATTTTTTTTTTTTTTTTTTTTAATAAAAAAGCAGTAGAAAAAGGTTTGGGTTTTGTATTTTTATTTTATTTTTTATTTTTTTTTTGAAGGGCAAAGGGGACTCCCTCGGTTTGGATGGGGGGGGTTATTCCACCGGGAAAGGGAAACTTTAAAATTTACAAGTCTGGGGGAAAAGTGATTTTGGGGCCTTTTTGGGGAGGCACAATAAATCTTTTATTTCCCGAATGCAAGTTCTAGAGGGCATATAAGTTTTAAATTTTTAATAAATTTTAGGAAAAGGGGGTTTGGCAAAACCAGTGGGGTTTAAACATTAAAATTAAAAAAATTTAAAAATTTAAAATAATTAAAAGAAATTTTAAACCCCAACTAACTTTGTGTCAGAAAGGCCAATAAATAGAATAAAATGGTTTAGGGTTTGTACCCCCTTTTTTTAAAATTTCCCGTTTTTTCCCACTACTAAAAACCCATTGTACATCTCAGAAAAAAGGGTGATAATGTTGCTTTTTTAAGTAATTATACCCCCCTTTAAACATTAGGGTAAATATTTTTAAAACAGGGGGGAAAAACCCCCCAAAACATACAGGGAAATTCAAACATGCAAAAGGAAAAAAAATAAATACTAAAAAAAAAAAATACAACATAAATAAATGAAAATAGTTTAGAATAAAGAGTATAATGCTGAGACAAGGAAACATCTATAACATTTTTTTAAATTGATTATTTTAGAATAAAAAATTAAAAATAGTTTCTTGGGCGCCGCACACGGCTGCTTCAGTGCTTGGCTCTCCAGTTTTTGTACTGTTTTTGTTCTTTTTTTCCTGTTTTTTGTTTAGCAAACACGGCAGTTTCACCGGGGAAAGGGCTGCGAACATTTGGCAAAACCACAAAAATCTTTTGGGAAATTTCCCCACCATCGGGACTTTTACTGAACGCTTTTGGCGAAAAGGGGGGACAAACCCCTTTACAGGACGCCGAAAAGGAGGGAAAATTTTTGAACCCTCGGGGGCTTTTTTTCCCCCGGGAAAAGCCTGATTTGAGGGGAAGGGCTGCCGCTCCATCTGGCAAATTTTCCACTTTTAAAACCCAAATGGGGGAAACTTCGCCTACTGCAACAGGTTTTTAAAAACACTTGCTGTGGTTTACGGAACCTTAACGAAGAGGGCCTCCCCAGCTCCAAATCTGAGTTTTTTAAAGCTGTTAGCCAGTTTCGGGGGAAAATTTTAAAGGGTTTGCCGGGGGCATGCTTTTCCCCCCATCAAGTAAGGTGGTTGTACAAAAACTGGTGTTAAAAGAAGAGTCTCAACAGAAGTGGCCCCTTTTAAATTTTTCCATTCTTTCGGGAGTTTCATGTAAAATTCTGTGAGGTTAATTCCTCCCGCAGTTACGGTAGCCTGGCTTTTATAGGAATCATTACAGACAAAAAAGGGAACAACCACCCGGACCCATGACCATTTTGGGGGACTTTAATAAAGCCAATTTTCTCCCGAACTCCAAAAATAACCTTAATCCCCCAAACAGTAAAAGGGACTGTGAAGAGATGGACCAGCCAAACAGACGGTTTTTCTTTTGGCTTTTTTGTTTTGACCTCACTGATTGGAGTGTTTTTAAAAGCTGTACCACCGATCGGGACGAACTCAAGAGACTGTACCCCCCATATTAGTTTTTTGTGGGGATATATGTTCCCCACCAGGACTTTTTTTAACTTTCAACAATATAAGCGTGGTTTACAGCAAAAACCCAAACATTTTCGCCGGGCCCCAAAGAATCCACAGAAATGGGGACAGATCTTGTAAATGGCCGGGAACACACTAAAAAAAGAGATTAGGGGGGCCCTGTTTCAAAAAAGTTGAAGACCAGTTTACCCCAACGACTCAAATTCCGGGTGGAGGAGGACTGGAGAGCCATCACTAACTAAAAGGGACACCATCCCCTGCACTGAGGCTAATCAACGCACTTGCTAACGATCTGACAGTTTTATTGTAGATTTGAAACCCCCAGCACCCATTCTGACCTTTCTCTACACAACCATTAACACCTCCTGAAAATCCCCCCTCCACACCCCCAAATCTAGAAGATGATGGGGCTTTACAAGTCTCTTCAGGAAGAACAAAAGAAGAAAAGCACCGGGCCCTTGTAGATGGCTTACACCAGCCTGTTTGAAAGCCTGTGCTGCCCCAGCTGGCCCCCATCTTTCGCCACAGATCTTCAAAAATCCCCTGGAGTTGTGCGGAAGTGCCTTCCTGGTTTTTCAAACGCCTCCACCATCATCCCTGCCCAAAGAAAACCCAAGATTACAGGGACTTAACCACTTACAGACCTGTTGCTCAAACCATCTGTCGTCATGAAGTAAATTTTAAAAAACTGGTTCTGGCTTATCTGAAGGACCCCAAATCAACCCCTTACTTGACTCCCCCTGCAGTTTGCTTAGTACTGAGCAAACAGGTCTGGTGGATGATGCAATCAACAGGGGGAACTGCATTTCCCATCCTGCAACATCTGGCCCCAAAACGGGGACTTAAGGTGGAGGATCCTGTTTTGTGGGGAATTTTAGTCTGCTTTAAAACACCATCTCATCCCAACAGCCCCTCCAGGACCAAAACTGACCCAGCCCCTTGTTCCTAGCTCTGTCTGCCAGTGGATCACCAGCTTCTTGACAGATAGGCAACAGCTAGTGGGGAACGGGGGGAAATCTATGTCAAAACAGCCAC
>NC_056597.1:12343086-12388507 GCF_018340385.1 Cyprinus carpio
TGTTGAGTTTGTCTGAATTTGTGTTGTTTTATTCATTCATTTTTTTTTTTTTTTTTTTTTAGTTGAACTTACTGGATGAATATGATTTCTATGCTGGGCTGTGAGTGTGTTAGAAAGAGAAAAAGAAGAGATTCACACAAAAAAGCATGGGGGGAAAAAGGAATCAATTTTGAAACTCAGGAAAAATAGCACTGAGAAGAAAAGCTGCAACAAAAGTCAAGTTAGACAGAGGAGGGTTTGAGATGGATCAGGCATTTGTGTTTTATGTCACCTCAGCAGGAACAGATGACTGATTGTGTCTTCAAAGAAGCTGAGCAGTGAAGGAAAACAAAAAGATCCAGTGAAAATACTAATGGAGGGGGACTGTGACGAGTTCAATGGTGTCTTTTTGACCAGGACGATTCACTGAGAAGCAAAAACAGGCGTTTTGACATTTCTTGACATTGAGAAGCACATCTTCAAAAGAGAAGTGCTATGGGTATTTCTAGTTTTCATATGAGAAAAACTTTTATGTATAAAAAAAAAAAAAAAAAAAAAAAAAAAAAAATTTTATATATATATATATATATATATAATATATATATATAATATATATATATATATATATATCACACACATACATATATATATACATACATACATACTACATCATACATCAACATACATCACATGCTTGGGGAATAAAGTGACACTTATCTAAAACCTAGACAAATGAACAATCAAGCACTATTGAGTTTGATGTTCCCAGATTAAGGCAAATGGTGTCAATGAAAGCCAGGGAGACAGATATAGATCGTCTGATTGACTGATCGTTGTGACTGGTTATCCGAGAGGATGGATGAGGAGAAAGAAATGCCATTTGGTATTCAAATTAAAGGCTATTAGCATTGGATCCTGATACGTCAAAGAAATTGAAGCTGAAGTATTATTACAGTCAGGCAAGAAGCAACAATCAAAATTTCATTATAGTAGACATGATGCAGGCTTTCAGTTCATCAGGTTGAAACCAACAGCCATCTTTTTCTGGGGGAAAAAGGGGGTAAAGGTTAACAGGTAGCATGAGTGCACATATATCTATATACATATATATATATGTAATATATATATATATATATATATATATATATATATATATATATATATATATATATATATCTATACTTATATATATATATATATATATATAGATATATATATATATATATATATATATATATATATATATATATATATATATATATATATATATATATATATATATATGCTCTCTCAGAATATATATATATATATATAGATGGCTATTGGTTTCCAAACCTGATAGTGGAGCATTACAATACAAGAGCTTTTTGAAACATTTAAAGTTTGCTTAATATATTTCCCACTTCCCCTTCCCAAAGTTAGCAAAATAACTGTGACATTTGCCTCAATAAACTCCTAATCTATTGATTATTAATAGGGAGTCAGGTAGTGTTAAGTTAGCTAGGGTAAGGTCGGCGTGCAGGTGGAAGATGCATGCAGAATATGTGCTTTATAAGTCCTAAAAAGCAAAAGGGGGGGGGGGGGGGGGGCCCCCCCCGCCCCCAATATGTTACTAATAACGGCATGCTAATAAGTAACTAGTTAAGAGTGAGGTCCCTATACTAAAGTGTCACCATATATAAGCCACTATAATAATAATAATAATAATAATAATAATAATAATAATAATAATAATAATAATTAATAATAATGAATAATAATTAATAATCATAAATACGAATGTAAAACAGTAGATTAAATATGTTCTTATTGGCCTTGTGTAATCTTATTTTCTTACCCTACACAACAAACAAATAAATTAAATACATAATTTTTTTAATCGTTAACTTGAGACACAATGGGAGGATTTAAAAAGCTGTGGTAACCTACTGCACAATACCCGGCTTTTATTATCCTCAACGGTGTGCTACAGTCAATGTAACCCACTCTTACATGTACCACTATGTCTCTATTGAAAGTGAATTGAACTCATTTTACAGTAATGCAGTCTCACCCTTTGATTGTCTCCCTATGATGAACATGACTCAGGCGGAGGTACATCTCTTGTTCTTGTGCAGTGGACCATGATGGATTGGGAGGGGTAAATGCTGGCATGGTTTTATTCTAAACTACAGCTTTAGTTTGTATTCTTCTGGCTCTTTGAATGGCTATGGCTAGGCTTCATTAACGGTAAAACTGTCCTGAATCTACGAAATGAGGACTGGAGCGCTCAAAAGGTACACAGTCTTGGATTGATCGAAATCCTCTGCTATTTGACTGTCATTTCGATGGATTTACTTTGGTTTGGGGGGCTGGTTTATGCATTTGCTGATAAAAGAATCAAAGTGCAAACTGCTCTAATCCCAGCTGAAACAATCTGAAGTTTAAAAAACAGAGACAAAACAATTAGTATAGAAAATAAAAAAGAAGGTTTAGTAATTCCAGTTACTGTAGTTATCCTCGCTCAGGACACTAAAATGCGTTTTGCATGTTGCATTGGCCAGACAGATAAAGCAACTATAAACAATTCTATCCTGAGTGGAAAGGTCTCTGGGCTAAATTGATTTCACATTAGTTTTAACGCTTAGTAGTATGGTTACAATTTTGCATGGTTGCCAGAGGGTGCTGAGCTTTGAACCAGTGCGGTTGCAGCCACTTAAGCATATTATGCAGGCCGTATTTCAATTGCCGATGTTTAATGCAGCAGACGCAGGCAGTTTGGAATGATTCCAGCTCAATCAAAAGAGATTTTACGTCAATGCAAGCATCCTAATATTTGCAAAGGCTTCTGATCTATGTCTTAAATATTACAAGCTTTGGAGCAGTTCCTTCTCCCCTCTATTCAAGTCTCCGTCCCATCGTAATGAATTTAAAGATGATCTCTGTGTGGTGATGTTGGGTGCATACTGTGCCATCTGTAGACTGTCTGCACAAAGAAAGGAACAGTTTTTGGGTGTGCAATGGAGCTTGCTGTCTAGCAGATATTGTGGTTACCATGCCAGATTTTGGCTCGTCTTGTAGCTGTACAGCACATTTCTTAAGGAGTCTTAAGTAAGTAAAAAGGATTAACAAAACCAACACAAAACCACATAATATATACTATGCACATAAAGTATAATTATAGCCTTAAATACAGCTCATCATTTGTGTTCTTTTCTTCCCTCTGTTTATGCAGAGTGAGGTTTGCAGGTGGTGCTCGCAAAGTGGCTTAGAATCTGGGACGCAAATTATGTAATGGCGATGACAAACAAACAGAAAATTACAGAGATCTGCAAATCTGAAGAACCAAGGGACACACCAAGAAAACATCTAACATGTACAATCTAATTATTATATAACAAGTCACTTTTATAGGAATGCTAAATGAGTGATTCTCTCATTAATTGCTCGCCAACATGCAATGCAGTATAGAATTTTTCAAAACATCTTCATGTTCAACTGACTAATGGAAGAAATATAGTTAGGTATGATGTAAGGGGGAGTAAATTATGAAAGAATGTTATTAATCCATTCATTCAAGGGTAATAGTGAGGAGAAAATGCAATCATTAAAGGCACTGAGGAGGACTGGAAGCAGCTGCTATGCCAGCAAGCTTCAGATTCATTCGTGGTCAGTGGCTTGCGATTTGCTTTCCTCTTTTTCATTGTCTCTTATTTGTGACTCAGTAATCGTACAAGCATCTGATCTCATTTGGAGATAAAGTATCATTAGGCATCGGTCACATTCTTTTGTGAATGTTTTATTATTCATGCTTTCACAGTTTCGGCATGTTATGCCTTGCTCAATTTTCTGGTAAACCAAAAGGACACACACCAATGAGAGTTTTAACAATTATAACAGCTTGAAGCTGATACAGCTGAAAAAAATGCAAATGTAACTAAAATGACTAAAAGGAAGACATAATTAACTGTTTAGGAACATATATATGCAATTCACAGTAGTGTTTTCTATAGTATAATTATAAGGCATGTGACATTGCCAAAACATTGCAAAACAAAACACAATCAACAAAACAAAAAAAACAGTACAACTGTGATGAGGAGAAGTGTTTCTTGAGCCATTAATCAGCATATTAGAATGAATTCTGAATGATCATGTGACAGTGAAGACTGGAATAATGGCTTCTGAAAATTATGCTTTGCTTTCTCAGGAGGAAGGGATTTGAATTATTTATTTATTTTTTCTTTTTTTCACTATATTTCTCATCAAATACATGGAACAATGGTGAGCATGAACGGCATTTCAACATTTGAATGACAGTGCAAATAAGCAACACACCACATGAATAGTACACAGAAGGAGCATGAAAATGCATTACGAATGTAAAAAAAAAGGTACAATTTTGATTTCCTGTTTACTTTAAAATGTAGTTTGATGACCTCATAACAGGCATAGATGCATTGAGGACCTCATAATGGGCACCTTTGACAACAGTCATTCACCATTTCTGCTGCCTGTAATGAATCAGTCAATCATTTTTCCCAGCTCTCTGTCCGTTTTTTCCTCCTTTTTACTTTGGTCATGGCCCTTCCATCATTTTCACAGTGTGATGGACAGCGGGAAGGGGGGTAATCTCAGGACACTGACAGCCATGTCAGGCACGCTGGCAAAGCCATTTAAACACTGCCTTTTTGTTAATGGCTGTCTCAGGGCAGGAAGGAGATGGAGAGGGCAAGTGATGGAAAGATCAGAGGAGAAAGAAAGAGAGAGAGAGAGAGAGAGAGGAGGAGGAAAGGAAAAAAGACAACTGTGGGGATGTCCTCCTAGGCGCGAGCTTCTGTGCACACACATTTGAATTTGTAGGGGACACACTGGCATGTTCTCTGACAGCTTGAAATGTACATCCACGGGATCTCTGAGAATGCTCTGCTTTTAAGATGCATTTCTATCCATTTGCGTTTCTGGAATGCCATGGTTCGCACCTCTGATGACGACAATGTGTTGACTTTCCTGCTGAATTCTGCCGCTCTGGAGTTATAGTTCGCTCACACCACCCAAACCCACATGCAAACAGAACAAAGTAAATGGCACAAAGCTACAAGACATATTTGACTCTGAAAATGTCAAAGTATCAATAGATTGGATGGTTCTGGCTGCAATAAATACCATTTCACAAAGCAGTGTAATTTGACCCAGAAGAGCTTACAAAGCTACTAATGCAAAACTCATGACTGCGTAATATAAATCACTGTACTGATATTTATTCTTATTTACAGACTTTATTGACTATTAAAGATTCAAAAGGTTTAGGGGCAAAAATGTTGCAAAATATTTTTAAATAACTGTGGCAAATAACTGTGGTCATCTTTATATGCATTTTTACACAGAAATACACTGATCACATTTCTCATGCAGTAAAAGCCAACCGACAAACAGGCAGACATTAACACACAACTTAAACCACATTTAACACACCTGTTTTTGTAGATAACTCAATATAATTGCAACAGTTAGGCTGAGATTTCTTATTTCTTAAATACAAGTAATATAGCAGAAATTAATATTAAGTCTGGGAGTTTGCCCTAGGATCTCTCAAATTAACATATTTAATGTAAACAAGGACAGGGACAACTACACAGGCCCAGTTGGTATTAAAACTAATTGTATATATATAATATATATATATATTCGACTAGTCGAGTTTTTTTTGTCGACTAATCGACTAGTCAACTTCAATGCTCTGCCATGACGCTTTAAGCTTGACGTCTCGACTAGTCACTGGTCATATAGAGGGCTCAACAGAATAAGAAATCTTTGAAGGACTTCCCACATTTACTCTTCATTTCCCAAACAGTTTTTAAAATGACTAATTAATGCATTCTCTGAAAGCGCTCCACAAGACTGTGATTACATTACTGGATGCTCAAAGTTGAACGGGAGGATGCACGTATTACTTTTTTTGTCAGTCGCTTTGGTGTGTTTCTCGAATCATCCTTAATATTTGCAAAAAAGTATGGCAGTTTTCAAAACAATTTGTACAAACAGCACCACACACAATGGATTACCTGCAAAAGCACATGTAACTTACTCAAAATCTTTAGTTCATCTCTCAAAAGTAAGTGTTTATGTCTGTCAACATATGTGACCCTGGACCACAAAAACCAGTCTGAAGTTGCTGGGGCATATTTTTTAGCAATAACCAAATTGTATGGGGGGTCAAAATTATCGATTTTTTCTTTTATGTCAAAAATCATTAGGTATTAAGTAAAGATCATGTTCCATAAGGATCATGTAACAGTAAAAGATCATGTTCCATTTCCTACCATAAATGTATCACCAACCTTAATTTTTGATTAGTAATAGTGCATTGCTAGAGAACTTCACTTGGACAACTTTAAAAGCAATTTCTCAGTGTTTTTGATTGTTTTTTGTTTTTTTTGTTTTTTTTTCAACCCTCAGATTCCAGATTTTCAAAATAGTTGTATCTCGGGCCAAATATTGTCCTATCCTAATAAACCATATTTGAAAAAAAATCACATATCAGTGCCATCAGAATGAAAAGTCCTTGTGTCAGTTGTTCACAAACAAGATGTATGCCATATATCCATTTCAAAAGTACAAATTTACACATTACTGTATGTGGGATATTGGACTGAAAGAGACTGGATATGATTCACAGTTACACTTTATTAGTGGTCTGACAAAAAAAAAAAAAAAAAAAAAAAAAAACACACAAAAACCCCAAACAAACAAACAACAAAAAACTTACAACATCATTGTGACATAGAAAAGACAAAGAATATGGGCACAGAGGCAAAAATACAAAAATTAGAAAGGCCAAACACTGAAAACACCAGAATAAGTATGAGAAATTGCAGTGCAGTCTGTTTATACCTCTTGTGTTGTACTCTGTCTATATATTCGGGGAAGTTGTGACCTAATGGTTAGAGTGTTGGACTTGCAGTCCAAGGGTTGCAAGTTCGAGTCTCGGGCCCTCAGGAATTGTGGGTGGGGGAGTTGAATGTACACTCTCTCACACCTTCAATACCACGACTGAGGTGCCCTTGAGCAAGGCACCGAACCCCCAACCTGCTCTCCGGGCGCCACAGCATAAATGGCTGCCCATTGCTCTGGGTGTGTGTTCCCGGTTGTGTGTGTGTGTGTTCACTGCTGTGTGTGTGCACTGTGTGTGTGCACTTTGGATGGGTTAAAAGCAGAGCACAAAATTCCCGAGTATGGGTCACCATACTTGGCTGTATGTCACTTCACTTCCAATTCACTTCACTTCACTTCCATTGAAGGTTCATGAGATGCACCTTTGAGCCATTTCAGAGAAATGGTTTATAATCTACATTCTCTTCATTAGTGAAAGTCAAGATTCACCTCTACAATTCATTGCAAATTTACAAAAAGTCTAATAGAAATGTGCAGGAAATATGCTTGACAGTTTATGCTTGACAGTTGGCACAGAAAACTGCTGCACAGAGAATTCATTTCTGATCTGAGAAATGCACCAAAGTGACCCGAGAAAAAACTGTAAACAGCTTATCGTACAGGTAAGTTAATTGTCGTTCTAATCTAATGCGCTTCTGCAATGTAACGCACACACATATGTTACAGACAGTAGCTTGTACAATACATCACTCACGCATACACAGAATCATTCAGAACGGAAATGTGATCTCTGAAGTTAACCTGTGGCAAATTCGATTGAATGGGTATGATTTGGAAAGACACACACATCTTAATAATCTGATATTGCATATCATGCATATCAGAGCAAAAACCAAGCCCTGAGGTCAAAAGAACTGCCTGTAGAGCTCAGAAAGAGGTTTGCGTCAAGCCATACGTTCAGAAAAAAAAAATCTGCTTCACTGAAGGTTCACAAAAGCATGTAGTCTCTGTTAACATTTACATCTCAGAGGATCCCGGTATAACACATTCAAAATACTTACACCAGAGTAGATATTAATGAACAGAAGCTTAGTTGCATTCATAAACACAAGCATGATTTGCATGTAGGCCTATACGATATATATAGTTATAAACATATTTGGCTATATTCATGAAAAAGAGAATAGCCTATCTCAGTAAAGTTTTGTCTAACCATTCTTACTGACATGAGGTTAGCAACAATATTTTTTTATATATATATATATATATATATATATATATATATATATATATATATATATATATATATATATATATATATATATATATATATATATATATATATATATATATATATATCGTATTGCTGTTTATGTTATATGACATAAAAAAAACAAACAAACAAAAACATCCTGGCATGGTGAGACATTTAGATGCTGTGAATGAAACTTTATAATGTTTCACTTGATTATACATTTAGTCAGGAATCATAGTTTTGAAAAAAGTCTAACTAGTAAAATGTGTACAGGTTATGTGAAAAATAATACAAGTAGGATAATAAAAAAAACGTGTTAATGACGTGTTTCTAAATGAAGATCACCGCAGACCAAGGCTGCAGACAGCGCACTCTGTTTTGTTTTCTTTATTCTATAAATGCACAAAGTTTTGTTGTTATTATGTGTGTATACAAATAAAAGTAGAGACCCTTTACAGATTCAATTGATGTATGCTCTTATCTGTACGATCAAAACTGAAAGTGTAATTTCAAGTTATTTTTTGGTTTTATCAGGAGAAGATGCCTCAAAACGCATATTTGCATTAGTCAGGCCCCAGAGGGTTAATGGAAGAAGTTCGAAACAACCAGGACTCTTCCTATAGCTGAGCATTTGATGGAGAAGGGCTTGTTTAGTGTGGTGACCAAGACGCTGATGGTCCTCTATTTGAGCTCCATGATCATATGTGGACATAGGAGAAACCTACAGAAGGACAAATACCACTGCAACACTCCATCGATTTTGGGCTCTATGGCGGTGTGGCAAGACTCAATCCTCTCTTCTGTGATGACACATAAAAAAACACACTTAGAATTTGCAAAAAAGCAACTTAGGGACCCTAAGACTGTGAAAATAATATTCTCTGGTCTGATGACCTCAATTCCAAGCATCCTGTTTGAAGGAACCAACTCTGCACATCACTTGCAGAGTACCATCCCAAAAGTAAAGTGTGCTGGTAGCAGCCTCATGCTGTGGGGCTGTGTTTTCAGCAACAGGGACTGAGGGACTCATCAGAGTAGAAGAAAATCTCAATGCACCAACATATTGAGATAGCCCTAATGAAAACCAAGTCCAGAGCATTCAGAACCTCAGACTGGGCAGAATGTTCATCTTCCAACAGGACAGTGACCCTAAGCACATAGCAAGAGACATTTATAGACAACTCGGTGAACATCCTTGAGTGGCCCAGCCACAGCCTGGCCTTGAATCCAATCAAATATTTCTGGAGAAACCTGAAAATATGCGTCTGCCCCAATCCAACCTGAAAGAGCTTGAGAGGTGAAGAATGACAGATAACTGCAAAATGCTGATGAGCAAAGCTCGTCACATCAAACAAAAAAGACTTGAGGGTGTAAAAGTGCTTCAGCTAAATATTTAGTTAAGGGTACACATTTCAGTTGTTTTTTTGTTTTTTTTTTTTTTTTTTGTTTTTTTTTTTTAACGAAGTTGTGACAATTCTGTTTTTGCTTTGTCATTATGGGGTATGGAGTGTAGACTGATGTGAAAAAAAAAAAAAAAAAAAAAAAAAAAAAAAAAAAACTAATTAAAAAAAAAAAAAAAAAAAGAAAAAAAAAATAAATAAAATGAAGGGGTATGAATACTTTTGCAAGTCGACAGACAGACAGACAGACAGACAGACAGACAGACAGACAGACGACAGATAGATAGATAGGAAAACTGATGGTAGTAAGTGTTCTGTGCGTTTTCTGTTTTCAGGCACCATTTAAAACTGATGGTAGTAAGTGTTCTGTGCGTTTTCTGTTTAGGTTACCTTGTTTTATGTTAGATTGCATATTTATTTTTTTAAACAATTTTGTATGGTGTATTCTAATTACAATTAACCTATGTTATAAACATCTCCCAGCTCCCAGAAAATATGTGTTGCACAGGTACTCAATGACCCCTCACTCTTATTTACTTCACATTTATTAGTTTAAATGTAGTTATTGAGTGGCACGTGGCCCCTGGCAGTAATTAGTAATTAAAAACTGAGAAGCCTTTCTGCATCAGGTCAGCAGTAATCAATAATCCACACACAAACATGCATGTCTACATGTATAACACTTAAGGATTAGACACGGATCTTAAGTTTTTTTTTTTTTTCTTTTTCATTAAATAATGATTGCAATAATATAATTAAAAACTGCTATATATTATATCACACAGAGTCCTATTACATGAACAACACAGCATGAATTACAGTGTGATGCACAGCTGAATAGGCTGTGATTAAGAGCTAATGAAAATCCCAGCATAGGGATGGAGGTGAGAAGTGTCAGGTGGAGAGGAAGAACTCAGCCCATATGCTAGACCTCATATTCTTTAATTAGTCTACAGGCTCATCACTCAGAGGCCCAACTGTAAGCCTGATGCTCCCATTTCTGACTGAGCAAGTGAGTGCATGTGTGTGTGTGTGTGTGTGTGTGTGTGTGTGTATTAAGTCGCGCGCACTCAATCTCACTTATGGAATAAACACATACTCTAACACCTGGCCGATGGGCAAGGTTACCGTTTCAGAGTATCACACTTAACCCTTGTGTGGTGTTTATATTTTTGTTACTCAACCAGTGTGCTTGGGTCTTGTTTAACTCACTGCAGTTTTTTTAATTCAACACAATCAAAAATTATATGCTAAAATACTCAACAGATGTTTACTTCAACCCAATTACAAGCAATATAAACAGCATATATGGTCAAAATTTGCCCTTTACCTTTGTTAGATCACGTTTAGTGATACAAGTGCTACAAACTTGTGTGGGAATGGCAGGGGCAGAAACACAAAACTCACACTTACACTCACACTCTTGCAGATTCTCTCTCTCTCTCTCTCTCTCTCTCTCTCTCTCTCACACACACATAAGCACACATACTAATAGCAGGCCCAGACAATAGGAGAACAGAGTGAAGGTACACAGGACCTAAAATATCCCACTCTTTTATTAGCTCGGGGTAAAAATTAGTTCTAATATATGTTCTTATTCACAGAAAATGAGCTCAGGCCAATGAGTGTGAGTTTTAAAAAATAATTAATAGTGTAATTTTTCTTTTGATTAAAAGTTTGTGGGTTTTAAAAAGACTTGAACACTATACAAAGGTTAAGGATAGGCTGAAGATAGGTTTGTGCTCACTGAAGCATGGTGGGTGGCTTAGATTATCCGTGATGAGTTATTTGAAAGTCAGTTTAGAGTTAGCACCTAATCATGGAGGCTAAGTAAGATGTATGGCAGTGAAAAGCACAAAGAACAAAAGTGATTAGGTGAGAAAGAGATTCCTGTGGGTGGGAAATGTTGCAAGTTTTAGTGTAGTACTTGTTTTCTATGGCACAAAAAGGGGGGGGGGGGGGGGGGGGGGGGGGGTCAATAGAGGATTAAAAACGAAACCTCTATTGAACCACATTCAGACTGCACTTTTGGTCTTTCTGGAGGCATTTCTACACTATAAATTAAAATAAACTGACAACCATGGTCTAGACAATATGTTAAACCTAAACAGCTGAACTTATTAACCATACCCATTAATTAAAATAAAGCAGAAATTATATACATATTAGAGAAAAAAAAAAAAAAAAAAAAGAAAAAAAAAAAGGTTTAGTTAGCCATCAGTTCAGGACTAACTTGAATAAATGTTTATGCTATAGCACTAAAACTAAAACAAAAAATGAAATAACTCAAACTTAAATAGAAATAGTAGTAGTAGTAGTAGTAGTAGTAGTAGTAGTAGTAGTAGTAGTAATAAATATAGCTGCAAGCAGCAATTACGGGGCCAAGCACTCAACTGCAAAATTAGGAGTTAAGCATGGCATGGAGCATCAGACCAAATGCAACAATGATTAATAAAAAATGCAATTTTAGTATGATTGTAATTGAAATGGCTGAAAAATCATTAATTCAACCTCTAGTAATATGATTAAATGGCTTATCACTTTTGACCGACAGGTGGTGCTGTAATCAAATCATCTTGGTGTGTTCTGTGTGAGGTGACAATGGCAGACACAAAGTTTGTTGTCATTATGTCAAAGCTTCGCAAAGATGTAGCCTCAGACTCATTTTGGCACCATGCCTAAAATTTGTAACGGTGCTGTACGAAAACGATTTTATCAATCGACACCAATGCATAACTTTTTGTCAGCACAGTCTGAAGATCATCTGACTCGATTTTGGTGAAAATCAGACCAACAGTTGAGGAGGTAGGTTTTTAACACAAATCAAAATGGCAGACAGGGAGTTCAGATTTTCTAAGTGAAAATTGGTATGTATGTTGTCTGCACAACCCAAGAAATATTTTGAGACCAGTCTCATTACAATAGCCTAATGCAATCAAAAGTTATTAGCATTTTTGGAAATTTCATAATTAAATGTTAATGAATGGTTTATTACTCTTTGCCAATAGTGGTGCTGTTACCAAATTGATGTGCCATGGTCAGTGTGAGGTGACAATGGCTCCTACAAAGTTTGTTTGTCTTTGCAGAGATACAGCCTCAGATGCAGTTTGGAATCTCTCAAGCAAATATGTTCATGCGCTAAACGAAAACCATTTAGTGTATCGACACGAAATCCATAACTTTTTGTCAGCTTGGTCTGAAGATGATCCGAGCCAAATTTTGTGAAAATGGGACCAACAATCTTGGAGGTGTTCAAAAAAGTAGGATGTCAGCGTGAATCAAAATGGGGGACAGGAAGTTCAGCCAATATTGGTAAAATTGGAATCTGTGTTCTCGTCATGATCAAGGAATCTATCAACATCAGTCCGATTACAATAGGCTAATGTTAGCAAAAGATATTAGCATTTTTCTAAATTTCATTATAATGTTTGACCACAAGGTGGTGCTGCCCCCAAAATTTTTGAGTACCATGAGGATATGGAGCTGAATAATTTTTGTAATAAGTTTCGTAATGATATGCTAATGCATTCGTAAAATACAGCATTTTAGAACATAATTCAAAATGGCCTACGCCCGAAATGGCTGACATGGGAAAACTGAGTATCATTCGATTCAGCATGATGCACAGAATCTAAAGAGACCAGTTTTGTGATTTTTGGCCAAAAAAAAAAAATCAGAAATTATGAGCAAAAATTGCATTTTTTCATATCTCCTGACCACTACAGGGCACAGTGCCGAAACACTGCAGGTAGTCTCGGGTCATGCTTGTTACAAAACACACCAAGTTGGGTCTCAATAGACCAAACCCATTGCGGAGATATAGCCTCAGGTCGACTTTTGCATGATTTTCGTAGAATTTGTTCACGTGCTATTAGGAAATGGTATGACTAATCAACTTGAATTCCTTAACTTTTTGCCAGCGTGGTCTGAAGATGATCTGGTTCAATTTTCGTGACAATCTGTTCAACGGCCTAGGATGAGTTAGAAAAATCAGTTTTTTTACGAACAATTGAAAATAGCAGCTAATAGCAACTAATAACTGAACCTTACGATTTTTGAATTTTGGTGTCCTTTCGACTTGGCATGAGCCAAGGAATCAGAGAAAAAAAAAAGAATTTTAATTTTGTGGCTTATGGTTCAAACGTTATTAGCATAAAATTTTTTTAAAGTTTAGACAATTGGTGGCGCTAGAGAGTTTGAGCCAAATTTTGCTATGGTAAATTTTCTCACTGTCCTCTATATGTGTGCAAAATTTCACAACTTTCCCGCAAGCGGTTCTATGGGCTGCCATAGACTTGCTGCGGAAGAAAAAAAAATCATGCTTACGTATACAATAGGTGCCTAAGCACCTTCGGTGCTTGGCCCCTAATAGTAATGATGATAATGAAAATCCTAAAACAAAAGTATATATATATATATATATATATATATATATATATTATATATATATATATATATTTATAATAATAAAACAATACCACACTGGGTTAACTGTCCATCTGATTCATACTGCCTACAAACACAGCAAGCACTTTTTCAGTCTGAGCAACTCTAATTTCATTGAGAACTTCTGGGAAGTGGGGGTGAACCATTTTCTTTGGAGATGCACGTGCTTGCACTTGTTTGGTTGGTACAGTGAGCACCTTCTAGGAAAAGCTAATTTCCAAACATTTGCAAGGCTACAAACATAGTGGCAATGCTGATGCCACCACAAAAGTACACACAGTCCAAACCCTTCACTAGACAATATTCTAAAATGTGTCAAAAAGTAGCAGAGTGATATCATTTGTACACTACTTGTCAAAGTATGGGATCACTAATTTTTGAATGCTTTTGCATTGCTCACCAAGGCTGCATTTATTTGAATCGAAAAAAAAAAAAAAAAAAAAAAAAAATATTATTCTGAAATATATATAAAAAAGTTTCTAATTTAATATATTTTATGGTGTAATTTATTTTAAAAAAAGCTGAAATTCAGCAGCCATTAATCCTGTCTTCAGTGTCCTTCAGAAATCATTCTAATAATCGATTAAAACATTAAGCCAATAGATATAGCCAACCATTACCAGCATATGTTGAGGTAGATACAGCTGAGAGAATTAATGTGCTGTTAATGCAACATCAGTTTTTGCTTTCACTTTCTGTAGTGAATAAATATTTGCAAATTGCCTGTGTGATAGGAGTGTGAATCGGCACTGGCTTCACGATTCAATTTGATTACTATTATCATGTCAAGGATTTGATTCAATTCAGTATCACGATGCATCACGATTATATCAAATTTATTTTGTGTATTTTTATTAAATTATATAAGAATATCAAAAATATCTTAATTTTGTTCCGAAGATGAACAAAAAGATCTTATGGGTTTGGAACGACACGAGGGGGTGAGTAATTAACAACAGAATTTTCATTTTTGGGTGAACTAATCCTTTAATGCATGCTTTTTGGATGGTGTAGCTGAAACTGAACTGAACTGAACCCTAGTGGCCAAAACTAAGCTGACCAGACTGTTTTCTGACAGTCCAAACGTCTGGCTACACAAGGGCTAAGGGGAAGACTGTCTCCCCGTGGCAGATTGAAATAAAACTCTCACACAGTGCTGTCAAGTGGCAGGATGGAGAAAGAAGGAAACCGATGGAAAGAAAGGGGAATAAGGAGAGTAATAAAGGAGTTGGTGAGATGGCGAGTGCAGCGCTAACACTCACTAACCTCTCCCGACCTTTTACACACCAGAAGAACAAGGTTCAGAAAATTGAGCCTGTGCCGCTCGCCTCTAGTGGCATGGCCATCCACACTTCTCCATTTAGTCTAGCCTAACTGAAGAACCAATCAATACTCTTTCTCTTTCCCTCTCTCCTCCGAGACACCTTTCTGCACTCAATGGACGGGGAGGGGATTTGCTGTGAGGGATCTTAGTGAGGAGGCAATGAGAAGGTGGAGGGCCACAGACAGCTGGTGATTCCCCCTGTGAGAAGCAGTCATCAGATTAGAAGAGGTGTGCGAGAATTCAAGAGGAGGGTTGCTGAATAGCCTGATAACCCTTTAGAAACTACAAAAACACACATCGGCTGATGTTCGCTCCTGCTTCACCTGAAATTTGCATGTAACTAATTTGCAAGCAAACATATCCGCCACTGATGAGTGATCCCATCGCTCTTTCCTCTGTAAAACTGTATTATTTCAAATGTAATTAATTTTGTTATTAAGAATTCCGGCACCGTCTGTCTGATTTTTGATTGTGTGAGCAGGAGTATTCTCTCATTTCTCAATGTGCTGCCTCGCTCCTTAGCGGGACACAAGCAGGCTTGGTTGTTGCCTGGGCAACAGGATGCGGCGAGCAAGGGAAGCTGATTAGACATGCCAGCGCAGTCCGAGGCTGGTGGGGTGATTGTAAAGCCATCTCTCTATTTTCTCCCTCTCGCTCTCTCTCCTTAGAGACAAGGCCATCAGGAAGGCTGGAGAGAAGCCAGCGCAAAGGTCCTCTTCTTCATTCACCAGATCCTGGTCATGCGGTGCAAGCTAAAATCACTCCAAAATACTTGTCTTGCGCTTGGTTTCCTCCCTCTCGGATTTATTTGCAAATGCAGGGAAAAATCGCTTCTTGCCACACATGCATTAATTGAGAATGTTGACTGACAGCAAATGTTTCTGATCACTGATATACACACACATATATATATATATATAACAAGAATTAATTTTAAAAATACATTTTAAGCATCAAGTGAATTATTAGTTTTTTTTTTTTTTTTTTTTTTTTTTTTTTTGCCTGGGCATATTCAAGAGGAGGATAAAAAATCTGTCAGAAAAAAAAGTAAAAGATTGTGAATACTTAACAGCTTTAATGAGGGAAAGAACTACAATCCCACAAAGCACTGCAAATAACAATCTAATAAAAATGGTTATGAAATATAAAAATATTAAATTCATTTAAAGCTGATGATTATATCTATAGAACAAATATATTTTATTATTTTTGCATAGATATATTGAAGTATTTTGAAAGCAAAGTCATTCACAGTGCTTCATGGGAGGGGGTGTTCTCTGCAGAGCTTGAACAGCTTTTGCACAGGATCATGGGAAATGTAGTATTTCCACCACAAATTCCACTGTTAAACACAATAATGCAATAATGAGAACAGATGGCTTTAACAAAATCATATACCATCAATAACTTCAGAGCTCTCAACAGGTTGTCTTTAAAGATTCATAAGTTGTCATTAGAAATAAATTTGTCTATGGAGAAAATTAATTTTTAAAGTTTTTATTTCAGGAACCCGACTTCCACACTTTATAAATTTCCCAGCCAATCAGCTTGTTTCATTTATTTGCCAAAGTCTATTTTTTACTCACATATGGCTCTTGACAAGTTTGGATGCCATTCACAAGCACACAGCTACAGTATATCCACTGCAATATATGAACTTATTTTTAATGAATACATTACTAAATTGCCCTGAATAACCTTTGATTAATTTGTCGTAGTGCTAATCAGCAATTATGGCCCTCGACTGGTAACCACATTTGGAAAAATGTACTACAAATTCCCCTGTGACTAGCAAGGAAACCTAAAATGAAAATTGAAATGTTGGCAGATCTCACTAGGGAATCAAACATCACTGCGTAGGCACATTCATGTCTTTGTGGTTTTGCTAAAAAGAAAATGAAAGAGATTACCATAGAGGTACACTATAATAAGAATGGAGTACGTCACTGCTAAATGTACAAGCACAATGGATTTCTTTCTTTGCCATATCCTGGTTTTGTAGCTTCTAGAAGGATATGGAGCTGTCACAATGACTGTAAAGTGTTCGATTAGAACACTAGAGTACTGAGAGTCTAGAGTCTCTAGAGTCCTGCCGAGGTTGTTGTGCTATTCGCTTACAGAAGCTTCACCTGCATCGGGATTCAGATAGTTGACATGACACTCCAAGCAGTGTCAGCAGGTGTCCTGCAGTATGGCAATGCATTTTTCGAAATTTTGCATACAATTACAATGCACACGGTTGACTTCATATTAATTTAGAGAAACAAGACAGATAGACAGACAGAGAGACGGACGGACGGACGGACGGACGGGACGGACGGATAGATAGATAGATAGATAGACTTTGATGGCACACTTGTATCCATTTCTCTGATGTCCTTAAAACAAATGATAGGAAAGTAAAGGTAACGATAAAGTGATAGGTGAGAGAATGAGCAGAAAATGTACACCATAACTCGGTTGTAAATAAATAATGGCATACATGAATAGAAAAACAGAGTTTGACACCCACAGTGGTGCTTTATTGCTCTGTTTCGCTCAGGCATCTTCCCTTTTTCTTGCATTCTTCCCTTTTGCTTTGGCTGAGAAAATAACACAGTGGAGAAGATCGCCCTCTCTGTCTTTATCAGTGTACTCAAAGGTATTTCAGAGACACTTACTGATACAAATATGTAATTAGTCTTTCATAAGGGTCTTTAAATAGCCCATGAACCAAAAATAAACTGACATATGTTAACCACTCCTGATATGAGCACACTGAGAAAAACAATGTATTTTATTCTGCACTGTTCTCATTATGATGACAGACATCTCGGGTCACCTGGAGAGTGCGGGGTTAATTTCGCTCGCTCACACCCTTCATCGCATTGATTTTTCTTTATCAGTTAAGCCGGTAACACAGACTCATTAGGAACGTTTAAAACACTGATGTTAAGGCTAATTGAAGACTCACATTTTACCTATCTGCTGAGATTTGGGGTGAAGTAAGATTGTAAGTATGTTTTGTTTTCCTCTGAATTTCCTCTGAAAGAATGAACAGGTGGGTTTTGTTAAGAACAGGACCTGGTAAGTATTCAGCATATAGTGTGCATTGACCTTTACTGAGTGCTGACATCCTCATGCATGGTCAAGCGCTGAGATTTTTACCCTCCACAGCTACATTGAATTAGAAACCTCACGTAACACATGCACACAGCCACATTCACAAGCTTAAGGTCTCATTCCTACAAAGAATGAATGCGACTACATAAGCGAATGGAAGATATGATAAAAAAAATCTGTGCTCTAAACCTACTGAGCTGCCTGCAATATCAACATTTTACCACATGCTGTTCAAAAAGTCTATGTTGCCATCAAAGATACCAGTATTTTGTAAAAAATCCAATGCAGCACCCACCTGTTTTCCTTAAAAAAAAAAAAAACGGCAATCCCATAATGCATTACAACAAGCTGAGTGGAAAACGTTTCATTCAGCAAAGATACATTAAATTGGTCAAAAGTGACAGTAAAAAAATAATATTTCAAATAAATGCTGTTCTTTTGTAATCATAAAAAAGAAAAAAAAATCATCATCTGTTTACACAAATATAATAATAATATAATATATAATAATAATAATAATAATAATAATAAAAAGCAGCACAACCATTTTTAACATAAACATTGATTGTTTATTGAGTGTTTATTGAGTATATTGGTATTATTTATGAATGTTTATTTGGCACTGAAGACTGGTGGAATGACTGCTGAAATTTCAGCTTTGAAAATGTTTCTTGAGCACCAAATCAGTATATGAGAATGATTTCTGAAGGACCAGTTATTTTTTAAATAATATAAGTTCACAACATTACTGTTTTTACTATATTATTCTATATTTTACTATTTTTTTTGGTCACAGTTCACTCTAAATAAAAATTAAAATTATTTTACCCCAAATATTTGTGATTTATGTCATTTCTCTGTTAAGCAACATCAAACAAAACCAGTTGTGACCAAAATGAGAGAGCGAGAGACACAGATGTTTTGCACGGGAGGCATAAGGCTCTCTCCATATTCAGTGGCAAAATTCAAGCTGACTCTTATCTCTACTAGAGATGAAAAAGAGAAAAATAAAAAGATAAAAAGATAAAACATGTTTGCATGGTTAATAATTAATTGCGTATGGCCTATTTCATCTTTAATGTGCATCACTGGTGGGCTTACTTCACCCCACACAACCCCAGAGGCATAACAGGAAGGACACAGAAATGACAGTGTTTGTGTGTGTGTGTGTGTGTGTGTGTGTGTGTGTGTGTGTGCATTATTAAACATTAACTTTATGAGTTAATAACTAGGATACACAGAAGCAGCAGAAGAACAGTCAAAGGGAAAGTATTTCATTAAAAACAACTCCCATTAAGTTATTTTCTGTGTAGCACTAGAGTGTTTCAGATGGGTTTCTGCATCACAGCAATGTGTTCTCCAGGCTTGACAGGAAACAGTAAATGATGGAGGAAATGGGGATGTGATACAGGAAGTAAGGGAATTGACAGAGAGAGACAGACCACGAGAGAGAGAGAGAGAAATCAGTACAAAATGTTTTATGGTCATAAGAACTGAAGAATACTTTTAAGCAAGCTGTCCCCTGACTGTCTCTTGGTGGACATATTGAGAGGAGGGGCATTTCATTGGCAGTGTAGAATAAGAGTGATGAGTGAGCCAACATGAAGACTCTCCCCAACAACAGTCACTAAAAAATAAACCAACCCTTACACAACTTCACCATGGGAACCAGTGTTTCTGCCAAAAATAATAAAAAAGTATAGAAATAAAATTAAACCAGCCTGATCAGCTTGCTACAACCAGTCAACATGTCAGCTAAGAATAGCTATTTACCTTTCTAAACAATCTAACTTGGACAAAACAACTACATAAATACACAAAAAATAAATAAAATAATCAAATAAAACAGTAAAAATTTAATTAAGTAAATAAGTAAATAAATTATATTATATATATATATATATATATATATATATATATATATATATTATATATATATATATATATATTTTTTTTTTTTTTTTTTTTACATAATTTAGAACATAGTTATTTGTGTTCGGATTCAGCCACTGCATGCTATTTTTGCAGTTACTATACATAGTAAATCTTTCCACAATGGATTTTATAACTACAGAACAAAATAGCAAGGCAATAAAAAACGAGAGCACAAAAAAGGCAATAAATTTCACTGTGAAGCTTTAGCCCTGTCAAGAGGTCGTCTGGACATACGTGACGTGAGATTATGATCTTAGAAGAGAACAGCTACAGCTGCTGGTAGTTTGCTGGTTGGTACCCAGAGTCTGCACTCAGTAATCCGGGTCAGAGAAGAGCTTTCAGTGGGCACAGCAGGCTGAACATGGTGCTGCCCCCTCTCAGAAATTGATCTCGGCATGTCAGCCTGATGGAATGGAGCTGGAAGCTGATGCGCCGCACCCCGTGAGTCCTGCCGATGCAATCATCTCTCTGACCTCCACACCGTGCCAGAAAGTACAGTCTGGCCATACTTCTGTCTATGTGTTTTGCCCTACAGTTGTCATTTGAAATCACGATTTTACTTCATTTGACCAGTCATAAATAATAATCTAAACAAAATGCAATAGACAATTACATTCTTTTCTTTAAACACTTTCCCCTCCTGATGACATCACAAAGACCATGTGCAGGGTTAAAAATATTAGCTCAAATAATTGCTCAGTCCACACTGAATATTTCAAGTGACCCTTCACAAAGACCCGCCCTCCTTAGTTACTGTTGCTATGTTCGACAAGCTACTGTATGCTGCTTTCACACCCATATTCTAAAGCAGTGAAAAATACATTGCAGAGCAAAGAGGAAACTGACCAACACGCCTCAGCTTAAATTTTGCCATCTTTTAAGAATTCAAACAATAAATACTGTTCTGTGGCTCTTTAATGTGTCATGACAGATCGCCTCATGCCCGTAAAAAAAAAAAAAAATTGCAATGCAATATGGGAGTTTTTGCAAAATTGACATGTTTCCATTAGGCGTATTTTCAATTCGCAATTTCAAATCGCACAATTTGAAGGGTAATGGAAATGCGGCTAATGTGTGCAGTATGAATACAATCCAGACATATTTGTCTTGTTCTATTGCGTTCCTGCCAATCACAACTCTTTTCCATGGCCTCGTGGTGCGTAGTAAAGTTTCTATTTTGATGTACATTTCAAAATCTAGCCATGTAGTAGGTACTCCAGTTACTTTTTGCATTTCTGTTTAATAAATTCAGATAAACTATTCTTCTCATGTACTATTTTCACCCACTTTATAGAAGGAAAGTCAGCATATTCAGGTTCAGCCAATGTTTTACTAGGAAGTATGTTATTACGGGATGTAAATGTGTCATTAAGATATGTGGTTGTGAAGTACTGAACAGCATCGTCGCACACCCTCACATTGACCCACACACATCTGCTGATGTGTATCATTAGCGCCAGTGCTGAGGCTGGTCTTTGAGGGTGTTCTGCTCAAGCTAGCTGGAAAGCCTAATGAGCTAGCAAATAACAGCAGAGACAAAGGAAACACACAAAAGCTGAACACACACACTTGTGCTTAAAGAACTACAATGTGTGTGTTCTTGGCCGTGCATGGTGGTCTGCGGGCCTCACGCGGCATCTGGGAGAATCAGAATGGAACAGAGGTGTTTATCTCTCGGCTTCCCTCTGCTGCACATGACCAAATCAACGAGACGAAAAAAGTTTCCTATTCTATAAAAGCGCTTTAGATCAATTGCGAGCATCCAGCCCACATCAAACCCTGCTTTGTCGCAGAAAGAGCAGAGAGAGAAAGAGAAAAAAAAGCAAGAAAGAGGAGGAGGGGAACACGAAAATCACAGGAGGAGACTACAATTTGGCAGCATGAGAAATGCCGCTTTCAATCCGCCGTTGGGTGGCACAGGCCTAATACGAGCGACAGAGAAGTAAATGCAAAGTTTTTGTCCAACAGAGCCAATGCTCAAAGGTATTTGATCAAATGTAATTGAGGAAGAAGAGAAGAGGTTTTTTTTTTTATATAGCATGCTTGTTTGTTTATTTTCAATGAGTGGATATCAGCACTAAATGTTATAATATTAAAGACGAATCCTTCTAATGCACCAGAGGGGTTTAAAAAGGGACATCAGAGAAAAAAAAAAAAAAAAAAAAACAAAAAACTCGCTGATGTTTTGAGTTGCTAGTTGCTAAGTAACCATCCGTATTCCTGTTTTCACAAAACTGGTCAAACACATGCGAGATTTCAAACACATTCACCTCAAGTCCTATACATCATGCTATAATAGCGCTTCAGTGACAATCATTATAAAGCTCAGGGGTGATAGAAAGACAATAACACTTACCTTATGTTAGATCATTCAGACAGAGCAGCATGTGAAAAAGAAAGAGGCATATTACTTGCAGTGCAAATGAAACCTATAATTTGCAGTTAAAAAAATACGGAAAGAAGGAGCACAAATTTGGTCACTGATGTGGGAAGCTTATTTGGTATTGAACATATTATACTAAGAGGAAAGCACACTTTGTAAAGTTTGTGAATTAGAATGAGCCACAATGGCTGATTATGCAGCTAATTATCAAACTGGCCTACAACTTGATTTTTTTTTTTTTAGCTACTTTTTCTTAATGCGACAGTGCTCTCTATATGCAAGACCGTTTCCACTGTTTTGGGTGTTGATAAAAAATAAAAACATAATTGTGACTTATTTAATTTGTAGTGATTGCAACATCACTTCTACTAATGCTGACTTTATATTACACAATTGTGAATTACATTCACATATTTACATCTAATGTGTTACATCTTAAGTCATTGTTTATATCTTACAATGTGGCATCATTTCTTGTTTTACACTTTATCTCACATTTGCCCGTTTTATTTTTAAACTGAGGCAAAAAAAAACAAACTTAGTTTCTGCGCTTCAGCAGTTAACATTCAGACAGACGTCTATGGCTATTGTTGCATTTCACGGCCGGCATGAGTGTAGCATTTTAAAACACAGCCATTAAACATAATAATAATAAATTTTTTAAACCATATATATATATATATATATATATATATATATATATATTATATATATATATATTATATATATATATATATATATATATATATATTTTTAATGTTTCAGGACCCCTATCCGTCTCACTGTTATTGATCAAAAGAATACATCTTATACATAAAGTAGTTCAAATTGTTAATCTCCACAATTTTTATTGAAAATTATACTGAATACTGAAAAAAACAGTCAACACAAACAGCAGCTATAAAAAGTAAGCAGTGGCTCTCTTTTCTTTCGACAATGGCACATGCATTAATGCATCGCCCAAACCCTCACAGGCCACAATGCCTCACATACATCATCATTATCAACCTACATGAGCCTTAATGCTCGATTAATAAAACTCCCGGCCCTCCACTCTGCATGCACAGCTCATTCTTATGTTTCTGTAATGTACTTACAGCTGAACTGAAGCACAATATGTTTAGGTTAATTGTTTCTGGGACATGAGTGAGTAATCTTTAGATATTTAAGCAGAGAGGGTGGTGTTTAATTCAGGGATACCCCTTTCAAATGCATTGGAGAAGGCCGGTTTTGTCTTTGGGGAAGTGACATGACACCATGTTGCCTCGGGCTGCATGGAGCCCTGAAAGTGATCCCAAGGGTTTGCAATGGGTCATTACAGTTTTAGATTGTTTAATCCCAAATTGGTCTCTAACCTTCTAACCGCTTTTTTATATATCTGGCAGAAATCAATGAAGGGCTAAGTTGCTGGCCTTTGATCAGCCAGATGAGGCGGATCAGAGCCAGAAAAACAGCCTTTCAAGACGGCCTTGAGGAGAGAAGTGAGGGGGTAACTCCTCTCAGTTCTTTTCAGCTCTCATAGTGCTTTACAATGATTTCATCTTTATTTATGATATGTAGGGTGAGTTTGTGTGTGGGAACTGGTCACCCATTCAGCTTTGTTCATTACCCTGCACAGCAGAATGAGCTGAAGGGAGTTTGACGGAGTGTTTGTGATGCTGTTGTGATTCATGAATATTTCCATGATTTTAAGAAGCTTGCTTTGCTGCTGCATTGCAGATAAAACGAGTTCCTTTCCCTTTCTATTTCTCTTTATATGCCTGAGAGCTGGGGGAAAGAGAGACATCTATGAATTTCTGCACTTATCAAGGTTTCTAATGCTGATTAAAATGCAAAACATATCACTTTTTAATATGCTTAAAGAAAGGCCACCCTTAGTGTTAGGGAATTCAAAAAGATTTACTACTTTTTTAATTTTAGTCTTAGTGTAGTCTTTGTGTGAAGCTGTCAATTTAGTTTTTATTAGTTTTAGTCACGTTCATACTCTTTTTAGTCTAGTCTAGTTTTAGTCAACGCAAACTGAAGACATTTTAGTCTAGTTTTTAGTCGACAAAAACTGAGACATTTAGCTAGTTTTAGTCAATGAAAATGGTATTTTTTAGTCTCTTTTTAGTATTGCAATTCTATTTAACCCAGTCAATATAGTACAAGTACCTAGAAGTATAGACGAAACCAAAATTTTTTCTTTTAGCCAAACCCATTTCAAACAAGGTTATCTTATTATATTATTGGTTACCTTATAGACTCAAGAATACATACATCCATTTCCAGACAAGTTTTTTTGTAACTTTCCGCATAGCTCCACATCCGAACATGTACGAGTTCAGGGCGATTCTAGCCGAACATGCCACGAGTTCAGGGCGATTCCAGCCGAACATGCATGTCTGTGCTGGCCGTTTGTGTGAAACAGAACCAGTTTAATGTGAAATTCAAACTCCATCAGGTGCTTTTGACGCGACGAAAACGTTTTTTTTTTGTGGAAAAAAATGTTTGCATAGTTTGTCCAAGGCTTCTTATTTGAAGTACGTTTTATTTTTATTGCATAAAATAGAATTAGAATTAATTTAGATATTAATTATACACTATTTGCTTAAAGTTGGCTTGGTTTGATGCGTAATACAGCCAATAGTTTAAGATTGTTTTAAGTTTGTACATAAAGAAATTATTAATTCATCAACTTTATTTTTAGATGATTTGTACTGGCAAATAACTTCTCACAGGTGATTCCCGACGGTTTTAGAGGACAATTACTCCTTGTCGCTCCCCTGTCGTTTCAAAGAATAGTACAACAGCGAACACGACAAGTATAAAGCGTTTTGTCCAATCCCGCTTAACTTTGATTGTTGTCATCTTCTAAATAATGCCGCGAGTGGGACTTGAGGAAGTGACATTGGTCGCATCTGCGCAATGAGACACAGGAAACAGAAATACTGCAAAATAATAATAATAACGACTAAACGAGACAAAATAACGTTATAACATTTATTTCATCTCGTTTTGTTCAACGAAAATGAAGAAGACATTTTAAGCATAGTTTTTATTTTGTAAACCACATTTAGTCCCTTTTTTATTTGTCAACAATATTGCATTATACATTTAATTATAGTCATCGTCACATGACCAGCATTTACGTTGCGTCTCGTCTCGTCTCGTTTTCGTCACATGATAAAGGTTCGTTGACGAGGATATTTAGTCATAATTTTCATTGACGAAAGCAACACTACCTGGGGGGTGTGTGTGCTATTTTAAGAATATTTTTTTTTGTGACTAAATAAGATTCACAAACATCAATCAACATTGTTACAAAAAACACCTGCTGTACATTGTTGCAAAATCCATAAAAAAAGCAGTTTTAATTGGCACATAGATGAATATCTAAATGAACAGTGGCACTTACGCACTGCAGAATATGCAAAACAAGCCTAAATCATTGACATTGGGAAATATCTGAAATAGAAATGTACTACTGCAAAAGTTTGCGTGATGACCGTAATACTGCAATAGTTTGCTTGATGACCGTAACATTTGTTTGAGCTCTTTTAAACCTTTAAATTCCAAGTAACAAATGCATCCAGTCATCCTGCCTGAATAATCCTAACCCAACTGTGAGAGTAAAGTTTTACTGTGCAGCAAACAGGTCAGTAAAAAACTCTAGTCTCAATCCATCCCCAGACCAACATCACAAGCAAACCTGAGTGTCAGACTACAGACAAATGTTAGAGAAGAAACAGCAGGAGAGATTGAGTGAAACAGCCATGGATGAAGTGCCCCCAAAAACTGCCTAATAAACGATGCTACTTCTGTTCAAATGGCTGCTATTTCTTACTACTGGTTTCTGGCGACTAGATTCTTCTTGAAAAAGAGAAAAGATTGATCTTCTACTTCCTCTCAAAATTTGTGTGTTGTCCACAAATGTACTGTAGATAACCAAGCCATAAACAAATCAGATTAGAACAGCATCTCAACACAGAATCAAAGTGCATTTTTAGCTATATATAGACAGAGCAAAAACAAAAAGAAGTTGGTATACGTAGTGTGCGAGCGAGTCCACAGCATTGTGGAACTTCAAGTAAAAGCATATTACTCCAATTCCATCAATTAGTTAAGTGACTTGCATATGCACTCCAGTGTGTCTGCGCCGTACAGATTTGGTGTGGGTGTTATCAAATGCTTGGAGCAGCCTCCATGTACTTTTCAGAAGCACTTCAAAAACAACAGAGAAAGAGAGGGGTTTAATCGTAATGGCATGGGTGATCTCCAGGGTATTTAGCAGGCCCAGTCATACTATTTATTGCTACAAACTATATGTATCACAGCACGGTTATGCATAATGGGAGTGGGCGGCACTTCAGGCAAAAACTAATCTAATTCCTTCTTGACCCTTCGTGACATATATATGTTTCCGAGCCGTTGTTCCAGGAGCTTAGCGAAGCATCCGACGAGGCCTTGCTGACAGGCATACAGTGATGTCTGACCAGACATTAGCGTGCATTAGCTTAGCAAAGCGTACCGTAATGTCATTTCATCTGAGCTTGTTCTTCAGCGAATCAAAAATGAGAGCTGATGCCCTCCCCTCCATCCCATTACCGCCCCGTAATAAGAGATCAGGTCCAATTGGCGGGGAAGGCCTAAGGAAGAGAAAATCTAATCGATCCAAACGGATTAGATCAAATCAGTCAAATAAATGGTGCTCTGGAGCGTGTATCACCTGAGGGATTAAAGGGAGGGGAGTGAATCAGTTCTCGTGTGTTCAATTGCTCCTCAAGTCAACGAACAATCACCACTGAACCAGTGCTGGAATCTCCAGACTGATGGAGGTGTAAAATCAAATACAGCTATCGTAAACCTTAACAAGTGCTTGTGTTAACAACACAGCATAGGTTGAAACATCTTAAGATAAGGAAATACAGGAATATCTCAACCAAATTCTATCATTAACCCACATTCTAAGCTTGAATGCTGTTATATTTTTAGGAAAAAAAAAAAAAAGAAATACAGGTAATGTACACACTGTAGTACTCAAAAATCCACAATAAATGCATCATAAAAGTGTAATACAAGTGGTCCAATATGCAAGCTTGACATTAAATTAGTGAATCATGACAGTTTAATTTAAACGTTTTGGCAAAACACTTCATTAATAATAGAGAATACAACCCCAAAATCAAATGAGGAGTGAAAAGTTCTTATAATTTACAGTGAAAAACACTGGAGGTGGAGAACAATACAACATTTATATATATATTATATATATATATAATATATATATATAAAAGAATTTGAAACAAGTCAGGACATGAATCTGATGATCCATTTGCCTAAAGGAAGTGTAATGAATCTAAACTCAGTTTAAGAAAGACAAATAATGATTGAGCAACACAATGTCTAAGTGGGAACCAGCAAACTTTGCCTTTCCACCTACTATAAATGTACTGTCTTCCACCAGGTTCGCACAAGACAACATTGCGAGAACTCTTCACTCACTATTAGCTTTACATCAGAGCTCTGAGTTCATTTAAGGATGGGTTATACACAGGAGAGAGGGGGGATTTAAAAATTTACTTGTGTACAAGGAGGCGCAGCCAGTCGTTTGTCATAAAATACTTCACGGCACCGGAAAGCCACTGGTTGCAGACATAACAGTGTTTGGCAGAGAGCAACACTTCTTATTTTGTAAAAAATGTTGTCCAACAACTTTAAAGAGTGCTTTAGGGAGCTTTAGGGAGGGATTTTCTCCATAGCAGTGGATCTCAAAAAGTGAGTGCCCCCAAGTGGTACACAGGTGGTACACACAAACACACACACAAAAATAAATAAATAAATAGGCATGTTTTATTCTATTATTATTATTATTATATATTATTATTATTATTATTATTAAGTATTATTATTTCTATTTTTGTTTTACTGTTTTACTGTTTTCTGTTTTATAATAGGTCTGTGCATCTAAGACTATTGCACAACCCACCCCATTACTTTATAGGTGTTGTGTTGAACAATGTTGTCAAGCAGTGCAGTGGCGCAGGTGTGCTGATTGTGCACTGTAATTCAGCCCATGTTCAAAGTTGCTCTTCAAAGTTGATTTCCTGAAGGATCCTTGAAAATCAGCCTGCTTTTGACAGAAAAACACAGGAGTAAACAGTTGATTTGGAGTATTGTAGCCTATCAATAATGTAAACCACGGCTGTTTCAATGACTAGCTACATAACATCATATTCCAAACTATATTTATTATTGATGTGTTTGATTTGGTCAGCAAAACAGCAGCTTAGCAAACAAGTTTTATTTCATCCTGTCTGAAATGGCCAGTCAACACAGTTTCTTTCTTTTTTAATTATTATATATATATTTTTACAAACACCTTAAGGAATTATAGTTACAATGATATTAATCAAAATCTGCCAATGAACATAAAAATTTTACTTTTTATCAATCATAATAATTTGCTGTATTTGAAATAAATAGAGATACTCCTCGGCCTTGTTGTAAGACAGCAAACAAACTCATCAACATGCAGGCCAAACAGCTCAGGCTATGTACACTAGCTTTGCTAATTAAAAATGGAAGGCACATCTATCTACATGAGCATTTGTTCTTAATTGCGGTGAACGCAAGCATGAAGCCAAGGAGAGAAGTGCATATAGAGGCGTGACACTAATTGCTAAAACCTGCAGCTATAAAACCAACAATAAATATATGGGCGAATACTAAACATTCCAAACAACACTCTCTCTGCAACTCATCTTATTGGACTGTATAGAGGAAACTAAAAGTACTAAGCTGATTGAAGACTGGAGGGAATGAATATCGTCACTTTTAAATTAAATTATGAAGTTGTACAAAATACATTTTCAGAACAGTAAATCCAGGAGTTATTCAATGACTCCCCTGTAGCTAACAACAGATATAATAATAATAATAATAAATAATAATAATAATAATAATAATAATAATAATAATAACATATTATTATTATTATTATTATTATTATTATAGGGGCCAAGCCCACGAAGGTGCGTAGGCACCTATTGAAATCGTTGGCGTTATTATTATATTCTTCTTCTTCTTCTTCTTCCGCCGCAAGCCGCTATGGCAGCCCATAGAACCGATTGCGGGAAAGTTGTATAATTTGGCAAAATGATAGAGGACAGTCCAAGCATTAACTATAGTAAATTTGAAGTCTCTAACTCCAACTCTCTAGCGCCACCACTTGTCCAAAGTTTCAATATTTGTATGCTAATAACTTTTGAACCGTAAGCCACAAAATGAAAATTCTTTTTTCCTCTGAATCCTTGGCTCAGGCCAAGTCGAATGAACCCGACGAAATTCAAAAAATCGCAAGGGGTTTAGTTTTTTCGCTATTTTCAATTGTTTGAAAAACCTACTTTTACGAACTCGTCCTAGACGGTTAGTCCGATTTTCACAAAAATTGGCTCAGATCATCTTCAGACCATGCCGGCAAAAAGGTTATGGAATTCAATTTGATTCGTCCAACCGTTCTCGAATACCACGCGACTAAAATTCTACGAAAAGCACGCAAAAATGCTTGTGAGGCTATAACCTCCGCAACGGTTGTTGGCGTATTGAGACCAAACTTGGTGTGTGTATAACAAGCAGACCTGAGACTACCTGCAGTGTTTCGACGCAGCGCGCACCTAGTGGTCAGGAGATATGAAAAATGCATATTTTTGCTTATAACTTCTGAATGGTTTTGGCCAAAAAATCACAAAATTGGGTCTCATAAGATTCTGGGTCATGTCAAGTCGAATGATATCCAATTTTCCCGTGTCGGGCCAGTTTAGGTGTCGGCCATTTTTAATTATGTTCAAAATGCTGTATTTTTTGAACGCATCATCGTATCGCTACGAAAATAATTACAAAAATGTTTGGCTCCATGCCCTGAAGCTAATCATCAAAAAGTTTGGTCACCTTGTGGTCAAAAAGTTATAATGAAATATCTTACAAAAAATGCCTAATAACTTTTGAAAAAATTAGACTATTGCAATGAAAGTCATGTTTCTTTATTCTTTGGGTCATGCCGAGAACATCGATACCAATTATTCCAAAATTGACCATACTACTTCCTGTCCGCCATTTTTATTAAAGTTGAAAACATACTTTTTTCGAACTCCTCCTAGACGTTAGTCCGATTTTCACCAAATTTGGTTCGGATCATCTTCAGACCAAGCTGACAAAAAAAGTTATGGGAATTCGTGTTGATATACGGTGAAACGGTTTCGTTTAGCGCATCAACGAATTTGTTTGTAAGATGCAAAAATACATCTGAGGGCTGTATCTCGGCAAAGCTTTGACATATTTGTACCAAACTTTGTATGTGCCATTGTCATCTCAGACTGACATGCCACATCAAATTTTGTAACAGCGCCACCTATTGATCAAGAGTAATAAATCAGTCATTACCCATTAATAATTACACTTATAGAAAATGCTAGTAACTTTTTATTGCATTAGCCTATGGCAATGAAACTGGTCTCGGGAAAATATTCCTTGGCTTATGCCGAGGGGGCAACATAGATACCAAATATGCCAGAGTACGCTGAACTTCCTGTCCGCCATTTTGATTTATGTTGAAAAACCTACTTTTTCGAACTCCTCATCAACCGTTTGTTCGATTTTCACCAAAATTGAATCAGATGAATCTTCAGGACTGTGCTGGCAAAATGTTATGGATGTTTGTATATCGATAGACAAAACCTTTTTCGCATACCACAGTGACGAATTTCAGGCATGATGCCAAAAGACACTTCAGGCCTGTATCTCTGCAATGCTTTGCATACTGACACCAAACTTTGTGTGGGATTGGTCACCTCACACAGAACACACAACATGATTTGAATTACAGCGCCACCTGTTGGTCAAAGTGATAAGTCATTTAATCATTAACTAGTTCTTGTATTTATGTTTTTCCGCTTTTTCAATTACAATCATCCTAAAATTGTTGTAATTCCTCATTGTTGCATTTGGGGTGTGATGCTCCATGCCATGCTTCGCTCCTTAATTTGCCGCTGGAGTGCTTGGCCCCGTAATTGCTGCTTGCAGCTATATTTATTATTATATCTGTTGTTAGCTATATATATATATATATATATATATATAATATATATATATATATATATATAATATATATATATATATACAGACAGACCGACAATAAAATTTTTGGTGATTTTTTGTGTTAATAGATAAATAAATAAATAAATAAAAACGAATGAATAAATAAATAAATAAATAAATAAATAAATAATTTGTTACCATCTGCCTGTACATTTACTTTCTAGAGCTTCAGTTGGGTGTTAATCTTTTTATTTAGGTCTATGGGATTTTGATTGTCCATTACAAAATAACCTCCCTTTAAGTGCTTAACAGAGCAGGTTTTGGAGTTATGTTTGGTGTCGTTTTGTTTTAAAAGCAAAAACTGTAGTACTAAACATTAGCAATATATTTATAATACACTTTTAGGACAAAACTTTTCTCTCTATTTTGGTAATAGACAAAAAAAAAAACAAAAAACAATGGACAACATAATTTTTAATGACCTTACGTTGCCTTTGCTTCTTAGAGTAGCATTTGTTTGTAGTTTTTACTTCCCTGCAGAAGTGTCCTGGGTGATGTTGTGGGATGAATATCTCATATCGACAGTCCTCTCCAAATGAACAGAAAAAAGTAGGGGTACATAAACAGAGTGAAGCTACAAAGAGGCACTGCAAGGTGCACACACACACACACACACGTATCCCAGCTGAGCTGTACTGATGGAAAGTCAGTTTGTTGCAGATCTGCCTCACGCTGCGTTTCCTCCCACACAGTCTAGCCGAGCCGTGCTCCAAACCAGCACTCTACTGATCCCATTCTTTGTTTCTCTGTCTCTCTCTTTCTTTCCTCTCTTTAGATCTCTATGCTCAGATATTTCTTCTTCTCCTCAGTTTATAAAGTATAACTTTTGTTCTATGTGTAAGCCTACTATTAAAACATCTTACTGGACCCAAAACCTTTGAGAAGGTAGTGCAGAATTAAATGTCTCTAAGAGAAATGATTGTTATTGGTCCATCTCTTCAACGTGCGCAAATGAACAACTGATTAACAAATGTGACCCTGGACCCTGGAAATTGAGATTTTTGGCATAAAGAATCCTAATGATTTTCTTCCTAATGAAGTTTTTTTTTTTTTTTGGCTATTGCTGCAAATATACTCCAGTGACTTCAGACTGGTTTTGTGGTCCAGGGTCACAAAATCCCATAGGTTTGCACCCATTTGATGTTCTATGAATTAAACATAAAGGCAGAGAGTAACTAAACCTGTTCCAGGAAATACCAGAAAAATAATTATTATAACAATCACTTCACTACTGGATCCACTGTGCCCCATGTGATTTGCTGATTGGAACACCATCATTTGGTCCTCACCTGTACTAAGTTACATCTAACTCCCCTTTAGAGGACAACTTCCTTCCCTGTTCCATCCTGCTCGCCTCCGAAACCATCTGACTACAGCCTCTTGTGGTGAATACCAGTCCTCCTGAGAGCTCCTGTGCCATAACACTAATAAAATCCCATAAGGTCTGCTAATTGTAATGAGCCTTTAATGTGAGCCTTTGATTAAAGCCCTGTTTACCTAATCCTGTGCCCTCGGCATCACCCGCAGAGCTGCAAAATCTTGTTGATGAGACATTGTAAGTGAAGGAGGATAACCTAAAGAGGTAAATCCTGTTCTATGCCTCTACATGTCCACAGACACATGCACATGGCTTGTAAAGGAGTATTGGTGTCGGTAAGTGATTGTGTTCAGTTACTGTGTACATGTTCAAGTTTTTTATTCTGCATTGAATTCACAAATAGAACACTATTAAAATGAAGGTAACATTGAAATGCACTCACATACACCAACTACTGTTCAAAAGTTTGAGATGAATAGGAGTTTTCCAAAACTAAACTAAAGCTTTTATTTAGCAAGGATAGCCTGGAGGGTAAATAAAGAAGCATACATATATGTCTATTCCCACACACTTCCATTCTCCTTTTGCATACATACGTTTCTATTCTCACACACTTCCATTCTCCCTTTGCATGCATTTATTTAACTCTCACACAAATACATTCTTATTTCATACAAATATGTTTCTGCTTATATATGCAATTTACTTATGATTTTATTTATTATTTATTTTTTATTTATTTTTTTTTGCTTTATAACTTAATTTATATAAGAAATAAAAAGAAAACAAAAGGATAGAATATAAAAAAAGATTAGGAGAAGCTAGATTTTTGTAGTGTTTTTTTTTTTTTTTTTTTTTTAAACAAAAACAAGCAGTTTAGTAAAAGGTAGGTTTTGTATTTTTATTTTATTTTTTATTTTTTTTTATTGAAGATGGCTAAGGACTGCTCGGATTGAGATGGGGAGGTTATTCCACCAGGAAGGAACATATAATTTACAAGTCTGTGAAAGTGATTTTGTGCCTCTTTGGGATGGCACAAATAAGCATCGTTTACTTGCAGAATGCAAGCTTCTAGAGGGCATATAAGTCTTAAGTAATGAATTTAGGTAAAGGGGTGCAGAACCAGTGGTGGTTAATACATTCAATTAAACAAATACAAATTAAATAATTAAAAGTAATTTGAAGCCCAACTAACTTTGTGTCAGTACGTCATAAATAGAATGAATGGTTTATGGCTTGTACGCCCCTTCTTAAAATTCCGTAGCTTCACTACTGAAATTCACATTGTACATCTCAGCAAAAAGTCGATAATGTTGCTCTTTTAAGTAATTATACTCACACCTTTCACTATTATGTAAATACTTTGAACAGAGGTAACACACCCCACATACAGGGAAATTCAAACATGCAGAGAGAAAATAAATAAATACTAAATAAATAAATACATACATAAATAAATGAATAATAGCTATAATAATAGAGTATACATGCTGAGACAAGGAAACATCTATAACATTTATTTAAATTGTATTATTTAATAGAATAATAAAATTGAATAATAGCTCTTGATGGCGCCGCACACGGCTGCTTCAGTGCTTGGCTCTCCAGTGTTTGTACTGTTTTTGTTCGTTTTTCCTGTTTTTTGTTTAGCAAACACGGTCAGTTTCACCAGGGAAGAACTGCTGAACATTCGGCAGAACACACCACAAGATCTTTTACCGGATTTCAATTATTCAGACGTTTTACTGAACGTTGTTGTTGGCGGAGCAGTGGGGCTGATCAAACGCTACAGGACGCGCAGACGGGGAAAGCGAACTGGAGCGCTTGTCAGACTCAGGAAGCGCGGATTTCGAACGCCGTTGCCTAGCATCCATCTGGCAAATCTCCACTCTCTACCCAACAAAATGGACGAACTCCTTCTGCTCACTCGTACAAATAACGGATATTTCTCACACTCTGCTGCTCTGTGTTTCACGGAAACCTAACTGAATGACGCCATACCGGACAGCGCGCTCCATCTGCCAGACTTTCAGCTGTTTAGACCAGATCGCGGGGAAATCGCGTGCCGGCGGGACATGCTTTTACATCAGTGAACGGTGGTGTACAAATGTAACTGTGTTAAAGAAGATGTGCTGCTCAGATCTAGAAGTGCTCTTTGTCAACTGCAAGCCATTCTCTATTCGGGAGTTTCACGTCGTTCATTCTGGTGAGTGTTTACATTCCTCCGCATGCGAACGTAAGCCTGGCTTTACAGAAAGCTCGCTGATCAGATCACAGAGACAGAAACACAACACCTGGACTCCGTTTAAAATCATTCTTGGGGACTTTAATAAAGCCAATCTCTCCCGTTTTAACTGCCAAAATATAGACAGCAGGTTACATGTCCCACCAGAGACAGTAACATATGGATCACCGTTACACCACGATAAAGGATTCATATCACTCTGTTCCACTAGCAGCTTTGGGGCTGTCTGATCACTGTCTGGTTCATCTTATACCGACCTACGAGCAGAAACTTAAATCTGCTAAATCTGTAGTAAGGACTGGTGAAGAGATGGACCAGCGAAACAGAGCGGATTTTACAAGCTCTTTTGTTTGGACCTCACTGATTGGAGTGTTTTTGAAGCTGCTACCACCGATCTGGACGAACTCACAGAGACTGTGACATCCTATATTAGTTTTTGTGAGGATATATGCATTCCTACCAGGACTTATTTAACATTCAACAATAATAAGCCGTGGTTCACAGCAAAACTCAGACATCTTCGTCAGGCCAAAGAGGATGCCTACAGAAATGGGGACAGAGTCTTGTACAATCAGGCCAGGAACACACTGAACAAAGAGATTAGCGTGGCTAAAAAGACCTACGCTAAAAAGTTGGAAGACCAGTTTACTTCCAACGACTCAAATTCAGTGTGGAGAGGACTAAGAGCCATCACTAACTACAAGACACCATCCCCCCTGCACTGAGCTAATCAACGACTTGCTAACGACCTGACTGAGTTTTATTGTAGATTTGAAACCCCCGCACCCATTCTGACCATCTCTCTTCACAACCATTAACACCTCCTGCAATGCCCCCCTCTCCTGACACCTCAAATCTGTGAAGATGATGTGCGCCATGTCTTCAGGAAGAACAAAAGAAGAAAAGCACCAGGCCCAGATGGCGTTACACCAGCCTGTTTGAAAGCCTGTGCTGACCAGCTGGCCCCCATCTTTTCACAGATCTTCAACAGATCTCTGGAGTTGTGTGAAGTGCCTTCCTGCTTCAAATGCTCCACCATCATCCCCGTTCCAAAGAAACCCAAGATTACAGGACTTAACGACTACAGACCTGTTGCTCTAACATCTGTCGTCATGAAGTCATTTGAAAAACTGGTTCTGGCTTATCTGAAGGACACCACTGGACCCTTACTGGACCCCCTGCAGTTTGCTTACCGAGCAAACAGGTCTGTGGATGATGCAATCAACATGGGGATTGCACTTCATCCTGCAACATCTGGACAAAACAGGGACTTATGTGAGGATCCTGTTTGTGGACTTTAGTTCGGCTTTCAACACCATCATCCCAACAGCCCTCCAGACCAAACTGACCCAGCTCTCTGTTCCTAGCTCTGTCTGCCAGTGGATCACCAGCTTTCTGACAGATAGGCAACAGCTAGTGAGACTGGGGAAATTCATGTCAAACCAGCCACTCCACCAACACTGGTGCCCCTCAGGGATGTGTTTTCTTCCCCACTGCTCTTCTCGCTGTACACCAACGACTGCACCTCTAAAGACCCCTCTGTCAAGCTCCTGACGTTTGCAGACGACACTACAGTCATTGGCCTCATCCAGGGACGGTGACGAGTCTGGTTACAGACAAAAGGTTGAGCAGCTAGCTGTCTGGTGCAGTCTTAACAACCTGGGAGCTGAACACGCTCAAAACAGTGGAGATGATCGTGGACTTCAGAAGAAACCCCCCCTGCACTCCCCCACTCACCATCATGAAACAGCACTGTGGCTGCAGTGGGAGTCATTCGAATTCCTGGGAACCACCATCTCTCAGGACCTGAAGTGGGACAATCACATTGACTCCATTGTTAAAAAGGCCCAATAAAGGTTGTACTTCCTTCGCCAGCTGAGGAAGTTTAACCTGCCACAGGAGCTGCTGAAACAGTTCTACTCAGCCGTCATTGAGTCTGTACTGTTGTACTTCAATAACTGTCTGGTTTGGTTTCAGCTACAAAAATCAGACATCAGGAGACTACAAAGAACAGTTTGGACTGCTTAAAGGATTATTGGTACTCCCCTGCCCCCCCTTCAAGAACTGTATACATCCAGAGTGAGGAAAAGGGCTCAGAAAATCACTCTGGATCCCTCACATCCAAGTTACCCCATCTTTGAACTTTTGCCATCTGGCCTGCGCTTCAGAGCCGCAAATACCAGGAAGTCAGGCACACAGAACAGTTTTCTTTCCCCCAAGGCAATCTACCTCATGAACAGTTAAATGTTCCCCACTTATGCAATAAAAGTGTGCAATATCCTTATGTTTCTTTGTTACCCCTCTATCCTAGTACATCCCTGCATCTTACTCAATCCTATTCCATTATCATTTATAGCACAATTGTTCATACACTTATTTATTTGCAAAGGTTTTTTTTTTTTTTTATTGACTGTGTGTTGTTGTCTGTGTCTTGTGTGTACTGGAAGCTTATGTCACTAAAACAAATTCCTTGTATGCGCAAGCATACTTGGCAAATAAAGCTCTTTCTGATTCTGATTCTGATAAATACAAACTAAGAATGCCACAGTTCTCGATATGATATCAACTGTTCGGTACGGACATCCACGGATTAATACACACTTGTCAATTGGGTGTTTTATATTTAAATAACTTCTGTGCATTTATTTCTCTCTGAATTGGCTCTGTGGTGTGTGCCTTGTGAGTCTACATGCTGAGACAAGGAAACATCTATAACATTTATAAGGATTAGAAATGGATTACAAATATACTTAATGATTATGAAAATACCTGAGATGGTTTGAACAAGACATATAAACTATATATTGTCGAGTGTTTATTGTATTTATGTTTCATCATTCAAAACATTCAATCTTTTTTTTATTCAACTACAGTTATACGCTGAAATCCTTGTCCATATTAGGGACCTTCCTGGAATGTCATGCATTCTATTACTTCTGTGATGCATAACCTTGCTATGAGTTCTGCGCTAGACTAACTGAGACTTGTCATGGCACTTGTATACTGTTGTTTTTCTCTCGTTTGGTCTGATTGCTTCTATTGTTCTCATTTTGTAAGTCGCTTTGGATAAAAGCGTTTCTGCTAAATGTATTAAATGTAAATGTAAATGTAAATGCAATATTTGGAGTTTATAGCGCCCCATAATGGCCAATCCATGTTGGGTAAAAAATAGGAAAAAATAATACTTCTCTCAAAATAAATTATATATATAATAGATATATAATATTTTGTCTTTTCTCAGTGTACAGGAAATGTTTTTTATTTTTTTTTAATTGCATTTAAAAAAACAAAAAAAAAAACTGTATGAAGCCAGCAGAGCCAAACTTAAAACCACGATTAAAGGTATTTATACAAATACAAGGTATTTATTGAACTGTGGGCTAACTGTATCGTTGCATCCCTACTGTAAACACACTTCAGAGTTGAATTCAAAATTCTTTACTCATCTACTCAAAAAGCACTATAAAAAGTGCACAAAAAAATGTCCCACCTGACTATAGGAATTGTAGTTCAAAGAGTTGGAGCTTTTCAAATGATCACTTCAACCACTTTAGGAATCTGTATATGAATGAGCTTCTTCACAATAATCAATCAAAAAGGATCTGGGTACAGTGGTTAATCAGCTCGACAGTAGGCAAAGAGAATTACAATGAAAAAACAAAAAATCAAATGTGTTTGTACCTCACACCAAACCTAACTGAAGTCTTGGACATGTGTAGTGCCCCACGCAGCATTCTATGGGCCATATTTATTTATGTCTACTTTCATTATTCTTTTGTATCCTTTGTCCAAAGCTTCTAATAGATCTGAATTTTCACACTTCACTGCCACCTTACCTTGAACGATGGAAAAGAGTCTTAACTCGAGAGCTGAATTCTTTAAAACGAGCCTTTTGTGTCCCAAGAAGTCAAGAGAGATTAATTAATGACACAAAACGGGTCTGCTGCTCTCTTTAAAGCAAAGAGCGCCAATTTCCCAGAGTCAATTTTAGTAGACATGGCACGCTCTCTATTACAAGCAAGGCAAACCCTATACTAATCAGCTCATGTTGATCTCCCGCTGGTGCTCCATGATAAAGATCCACTGTGGGGTAACACAGTTAGTGATCACCTGCTGATGCCTATAATATTATTAATGATTGACTGTCTGAAAACAACTTCAAGCAACTAGCAGCCACATGTCATTTTCGTTTCAGTTGCAAAAAACTATTTTACAATGCGTTAAATCCACTAGAGATGAAGAAACCAAGTCTTTAGGGGTCAAGCTGAGATGGACATTGTATAGTAAATAAACGCAACCCTGTTGAAAGATGATTGGGATGTCGCGGCTGTTTGGTCATATGTAATTCATGTGTCCGAAAACAAAACAGGGTTTACACAGGCAGGGGACATTTCTATTTAAGGAATACTGTCGCCACAAACAGTATGCTAATTTATCTCAATTAAGGCGAAGGCTTATAGGGTGGGAAAAGTATGATTTTTTTTAGTGTCAGCTAAGGACAAAACAACAGAGCGCACTGAGGTTAAGGACTGTACATGCCACCCCCGCGCCTGCCCTGCTGTGCACATGTGCTGTTGTTGTGTGACTGGGGGGGGGAGTATTTGTTGTGGGTGTGTGGCCTACAGGAGAGATGTTGTCAGATGGGATGATAATGATAGTCAACTGGCGATGCTGTAGCTTCCATATGTCTTCACAGGCCGAATAATCCCACTTTGAAATATGAGAGGCCCTAACAGACTGAAGTCAACTTTCAGTGCTCGTTCTTGTTGCTGCCCTGTGGGGCTAAGCGACAGTCGCTATACGAATAGCCAGCTCCTCTAAGAGCTCTCGAGACTATAGGTGCATGAACAATGTGGGTGTGAAAAGCAACATGGAGGTGCTTCGATCCTGGATTCTATTCAACTGCATCCACCGTAACAAAGCACAATAAAAAATAATTGGAGCCAATTTACAGAGAATTTTAGCAATGCATTGTAAACCAGTAATCTAATAACCAATTGTAATGATAAATGTTTTATTACTTATGATAAAAAATAATAATCATACAATAATAATAAATAATAATAATAATAACTAATAATAAGAATAATAATAATAATGATAATACTAATAATAATAATAATATAATAATAATAATACTAATAATAATAATAACAACAACATAATTTGTACATATATTTTAGAGAACATAACTCAAAGTGGAGTTTCTATGCAAAGCAAGTGGGAATCAATGGGAAGATTGGGCCAAGCGAAAGACAGTTTTAAATGTCATTTGATGGGAGTGGTTCTAGAAATTTTCACAGGCTCGCCTTCCATATCCTTATTATTTACCGATTTCTAAGAGCTGCCCCTTGGACTGATAGCCCAGGCTCAGCATGCTTCCACATGAAGCCTGTTGTTTTTGTTTTTTTTTTTTGTAAATGAGTAGCGCGCTAATAAAAATGCCTCGGTGTGGAGACGGATACTGAAGATCAGCCCTGCCTTCAAGCGCGTGCACATGCTAACAGTGAAGCAAGCTTTGATAGCTTGGGCTTAGTTGCATCATCGAGCAGCACCGCTTTGATCTCATGGATGGATGTAAAGCTCTGCACTGCAGTCAAGGCTATGCAGTGGGATCGGATGATAAATAGAGAGGAAAATAGGATATGGCGTATATGGTGGCAGTGTAGAGCAGGTACGATTGACATGAGCTTCAACAGGCAGATACGATTATACGTTTAATTACTGTTAGGGTCACGTTATAGTAAAGCAAGCAAAACAACGAACACAATATATACACAGCACAGCAAAAATCAGCTACGTCAAATTAGAGTAATTATCAAGAGTTGTTCAATTGATAGGTTGTTTGGTTAAACAGTGCCAAACAGAAGTGTTGTATTATGTTACTGCAGATGTGTAAGTATGTACTGAACGGTGTGCAATTACTAATTTCCTATGTTCAGGAAAAAAAGAATATAGATATTTATATATCTTATATATATATACACAGATTAGATAGATATCTTAGATATAGACATGAATAATATACTAAAGAGAGATAGACTAGATATATACATATATATATATATATATATACATATATATAGATATATATATATATATATATATATAATGTATCATATATGCTTATATATATATATAAGTATAATATGTATATTCGCGCTTTCAGCATATTAATGTGCAAGTATTTTTTCAAATGGTGTTATGCGGCATATGTCACATGTTGTTGCATGTTTCAATTCAGCAAGTAGGGGCCGGTTATCATCTCATTTACATTATTGCATTAGGACAGAATAATATGTTATGTTGCAGGCATGTCTAATCCAAGTAAACCATGTCCCTGGCATTTAAAAAAAAAATGAATTAAGAAAAAAGTGGTTAAAATTGCTTCCAGTATCTTCATACAATTTAAAAGGGAACGTCAAGTCCGGTTGCATTGTGGGATACATTACCAACCCAGTGTGCTGTTTATTTTTTACAATTTTGTCAAAAAAAAAAAAAAATGTCATCCAGGTATTCTGAGTAATGTTATGAAAGATTTATATTGTTTTGAATCTTCTCATTCATCAAACAATTTTGGAGGAGAGTTACACAACACACACACACACACACTACACACACACACAGCAAATGTGTCACATATTACTGTTTTACTGCATTAATGATGTTGTATGTACTGCTGGAAATAGAGAAGCATGAAAGTATGTAATTCTGGAGATTCTTCAGCTTTCAAACTTCCTCACTTCATGTTCATGCATGCATTAAAAACACTTATTGCTTATTTCATATGCACAAATGCAAAACTAAAGATCCACTGTTTAATTCAAAGCAAATTAAAATGAGAAAAAGCAAAAGCACTTACAAACAAAGCATTTACAAACTAGCAAACAGCAGAGTTCAATGACCCCAAAAAAAGCAAAAACAACGCAAATTTTTACTAATCTAGACCAGTATCTGACCATTCAGCCCGAGGGTTTTCTGATATGATTAAAGAAAGAGTTTAGATGGAGAAACGACAGAAGGAAATACAGAAAGATGTAGAGGGGTGTGGAGCAAGATGGGTAGTTTGTTTTTGGCCTTAGGGTGTACAAGCTCTAAACTCCTCACCACGAGCTTCTTATAGAACACCATTCATGTTTAGCTACTGCAGAATCTATTAATTGCATGTTGATGTGTCTTTAACGATGGGCCACCAACCAACGCATTAGCCTCTACTCAATTAGCTTGTCATTTCTCGTGTTTCCCTCCTCCAGAGTTTGAGATGACTATTAATCAACCTCAAACCTAACCCCTCTGAATCAGCTGTGATTCTGTTTCTGTCAAACACACATTCTGTATACATCAAGTTGCCCTTCTCTGCCATCTGTGTGGAGGGAAGCTGAGGTGAACGATTTACAATACACGGGATGTGATTTTGTCACGTTGCTACGAAGAAAATGACTGGTTTCCCAATAGACCTCATCTGAACCTATTTGTTGCTATGATTAAATGGAACAGGAAAATTATGTACAGCTAAATACAGAAAGCCAGGCATTAGTTGCTGTAGCTAGCATGTTCTTGCATGTTATATGTATATTCAAACGTGCATGAGTTTCGCATGGGTTTTCAAAAAAATGGGGGCAGATATTTTAACTCAGCCTTGGGACATGTGTAACACTAATGAAAATAACAAATGAAGTAACAGAGTACAGAAGGGGGAAAAATGCCAGTGAAAAAAAGTAACAAAGTTTCAACAGAATTCAAATTGTAAGGAATTTAACAAGTCTGGTTCAGTTCTTTAATGGTGTCATTAACCTGTTAGCCAGAATCCCCCATTATGGGACTCACAGCTAAAAATACCTACCTAACTTTTTGAATTACAACAGTTCTTTACTTCAAGTGTGCTACACACACACAATTTTGGTGTCTTTGGAAAGAAGACCCTTTGGGTTTTACTTTTTCATCATCTTTTACTTTTCATCATTTTTTTTCTCATATAAAAATACATGAAACAGTCCTGGAGAAATCTAGAAAAGTAATGGGTTGGAATTCACATGTCTCATGAGTTTCTATTTCAAATCTGAAGAAGATACCATGAAAAATGAGATTCCTGCAATAATTTTTCTGATCCTATGTCTAGTGACCCCCCCCCCCCATATTTACCAAATGTATTGAAGGGATCTACAAACTAGTAGTCATTAAACATACCAATGCTGTTTTTCAAATATAAAACAATAGACAGAATCTAAGAACATTACAGTAAGTGTTTATTTGAGAACTAGAAAAAAACGATAAAAATTTTTGAGTAATAAAAATAAATAAGAAAAAAATAATGATTAACTAGGTATGACAATTACAGTACATCCTGAGATTGCTAGAAAATGCAGCATTTAGAATGATTTCTGCTCATATAGTCAATTATCACATGCTGAGGTGCTGATGGCCCAGTTATAGAGATGGTAATCATACAGATGCGCCATAAAGTCAATAATCACACTCTATTTATATAGACAACGTTCACATTGATAGCTGTAATTATACAGTAATAAAATATTGTTTGTGTCGTTATGGAATAACCCACGCTCAAAACTGCGTTTTTTACTACCAAGACGCAGTTTTTGAGCGTGAGTTATTCCATAGGAACAAAATACGCCCCTTGGAAAGTAACAAGGAAATTTCTATCCATATTAAAACGTTATTGCTTCGTTGGACTAAACATGCTCTTTGGGATGTCGCAGTGGACCCTCTTTCTAACTAACCGGTTTCAGCTTTTGGATGTGTTTATAATCTTATGATGAATCTGGTAGTCTGTTTTTTGATTCTTCATGTTTTGATGTGTTCTGCTCAAATTTAGCAAATACATTTATACCTTTCATTTAAAAACAGCGATTGTCGTTGATGCTTGAGCTTAGATCTTTATAAGATATATGTGTCAAGATTAATTTTGGCCGTTTCATCTAATCTTTTTGTAAGCATTGTCGAACATGTTTAAACGGGTTTAATGATTTTTTGTACTTTGGGGGAAAAGTATTTCTTACTTCTTTTTAAATTCTTATTGCATGTACTGCCCTCACCCAATCTGCCCACGCTTACAGTGAGATAAATCCCAGTAAGAAGATGAAGATGAATGCAAATAGTCTTTAATAAACCCCACAATCAAGGATTTATCCGGGGTTTAAATCCAGGAAAGCCCCCAGGCAGAAGAAACACATGTTTGGTTGTAGTGGGACCAACAGAAAACATTTGCCCCCAGCCCCCCCCAACTTAACCAGGTTGGAAATGAAGATTATTAACTAGACACACCCGAACCAAAATGGGGGGACAAAAACCCCAAACAAACAGTCCAGGAGTTGCCGTTCCAGGGGGGAAAAAGGGGCCGGGGCAGTCGTGGGGTGGCATTTACAGAAGATCCATCTTTAAATGAAATTTATCTTTAAGTCCTGAGTCTTTAATTAACTACAGGTACTTCTGTAGGTTAGGGTAAGGTTGGGGGTTTTATATATATATATATATATATATATAATATATATATATAAATATATTTTTTTTTAGTCCTGTGATTTTGAGTATACTCCAGACTTCAGTATCATTTATTAAATGGTGCCATATAAACAATTACAAACTACACTGATTTAAGTCTCACAAGCCCTAAGATACAATACCCATTCTTTTCATACATAAACAATGGCCATCATGAAGTAAGCACTCTGACTGATTCATGAGTTTTTCATTCATTGACGAGTACAAGGTCATAATAATAATTTGTTCAGAAATCAGAGTACACCATGTACATGAGTGTTTTGTACTGTAAATTCAGTAAAAATAGTATAGTTTTTGGTATAATAACTGAGTCTTGGGTTTCCAACCCTAGTTTCAACCAAGAAAGCAGATCCCAATTAATCTAAATTTGTTTCAGAAAACAGCAGGTCAGAAAGAGAAAATTAACAAAGGGGAGAGAGCCAAAGCTGAGATACAAACACATATCTAAAAAGTGCTCTAATAGGCCAAGGGGGGCCCTGTCCATGGGCCAGATCATGGTGCCGGGGA